>NW_010205910.1:24369-48346 GCF_000695765.1 Mesitornis unicolor
TTAAAAATGCAGTAGAGATCTAAAAGGCTGTCTTCTCTTGTGAAGAAATCATAAAAACCTCATAAATTGCCTGCTGTATTCTGGGGAATCTCAGAACTATAAAACTGTGGTGTCAAAGTAATTTTTGATTCATGGCCACAAGGCAAGCCTAGGAGAAATAATTCAGAAGAAAGGGCTATATTTATTTTGTATGCAACGGGTAACTCCCAGGCTTAGGACTGCATGGACGCGTGCACAGGGAAAGATGATGAGAAAAATCCATCAAATTAGTTTTCTCCCATCAGCATTCACGAAAAGCAGCACTTCATAAAACTTTCTCATCAGCAAGTCCCCATGGCTCTTCAAGGACATTAAAAGAACAACAAACTTCTGAAGAACAGGAGAGGGGAGATTTTTTTGGTTCAAAACAGCAACTCTGGGCCTCAATGTGCCATCACTCAGCTGAGATACTGGGACATTTAGCGGGGCCCTATCACGTCTCTAATCCACCCAGACATGCTGAAATCTTCTGTCCATCACAGATTAAGCTCAGAAAGGCCAAGCCAAGAACTGGAATGTGACGATTTTCTTTAAGGAAGCCACAGTGAAGCCTGCCAAAGCCTCATCAGCATTTGTCTCTAATTCCGAATAAATCCTATTGGAAATAAAACCCAAAACAAAAGCAAACCAAACAACACATCCTCCATATTTGGATGTAAGTGTACAGAAGAGATCAGCTGTTACTAAGAATAAGACCAACATGGCTGTGACGACAGCCGGATAACAAGTGCTAATGATCGCAATTCTCCCAATCTGAGCTGAGTGCTGCATGAAGACACAAAAATGTGTTTTCCTATGGATAAATGGGGCTGATCCCACCGTGCCAAGGCTGATGAGCTTGATCCCAGGCCCCTTCTGGATAGATGTCCCCAAGCCCAGCAAGCATGTGTCCAGCTGGCATTAGAGACAGAGCTGCAAATACAGCACTGTGAAGAGGATTTCTTTGCTGTTAAACTCTGCTGTTCCCAGTGTGACCAGTAACCGTGTGCCTACTAAGTCATTTCCGACTCAGTTACAACCTAGCGTATCAGCATGGTTGGTGGACATCCTAAATGCCTTAATGCAATTTTGGCAGCCAGAATCCAAGCGAAAATTGTGGCCATCTGGACATATTGATCACTTTCTTCAGCTGCTTTGAAAAACCACAGCAAACAGCACTGCAAATTAAAAGCACTAAGCAGTGGGACATTCTGCAAGAAAAAAAAACAACCACCCAATCAAACAAAACAAAACAAAACAAAACAAACACCAAACCAAACCAAACAGCTTGAAAAGAATATATATCCAATTTTTCAGCCAGTGATTTTTAAGATGAAGGTTCTTGCTGCCGATACACAGCTGAGGGGATGATGTAAACCGCGCAGTTCATTACTGCTGCGATAGCACCCCCGTGAGCCAGGCCTTGCTACATCAAGGTCTGTTAATGTGCCAGAGGTGCACATCGGGGAACCTCGCACAGAGAGGTTTTGTCCTTATTATCACTTGTACATCTCCATCGCTGCCAACTGTCCCAGCAGGGACAGACTCCTGTCTTGCTGAGCTTTCTGATGTGAAACACCATCAAACTACAGCTCTTCCTTCTCCTTCAGCCCCAGTGACTGCACTAGCACCATCCCAACTGCAAAGGATGCAGAAATAAATCCACTTTCGTGCAAGCCTCCGCCCCTTACCTGGCAGTGGCTGCGCTGTCCTCCCAGCTGTTTTAACAGATTCACTACATTGCTACAAGCAGTGGAGAAAACTGTTGTTAGCCAAAGAGGAAGGTGGATAGATCTCTTTTAAATTACTGTTTTCCAGAAGGTTCTGGAGTCTGATTCTTTCAAACACAAACCAAAAGAATAATGTGAAACTAATTATGTACCAGGCAACTTCTTGCATGGCGTAGTGCTGGTTCAAAATGAGCTCTTTCGATGTTATCAGATCCTGAAACCAACCTTACTATCTTATCTAGCACTATCAAAATCTGTAAGCCATAAATATTATTAAGTAAATTACATCTGCAAAAAGCATCTTCTCCACTTGTGTGAAGCAGCATTTGCTGACACAGAATCCAGCCTTTTAGATTAGGTGCTTAAACAGTTGTAAGAAAACAATAGGATTAGACATCCTGCCTCCCATCTAACACCACGCTTTAAATCATATTGATTAAAACAAACAAACAAACAAAAACCAACAGAAAACTCAACCACAGTCATAAGCGCTGCTGGCCTCCTAAAGAGCTCCTGCTCCCCCACGGCTGTGTACGTTCCTGCCCCACACACAGCAGTTGAGAAAAGTTTTTCCACAGGTGATGGAAAAATAATTGCATCGATGGCAATAACTGTGTTTTGCAACAGGCCTCTGTGCAGGAATCTCTGTCTTGAAGGGTCACCTGTTTCTATCCAAGTGGACTACGCTTGCCTGTCTCTACTGCAAAAGGCCAGCAAGGAGCAGGATCAGCGCCCCCCTCTCCCTTCCTAAGCAGATGAGCAGTAAGCTGCGTAATGGAAGGACTAATCTGCAGGAGCAGCTTTGTGGTGCAGCACACTATTCCTCTTGGACAGACTGGAAGGAAATCTCGTTCTTCCTCCCACACTGGGGTATGTGCCAGCTTTCAGGTTTCAAGAATTTTCTTTGGTGCAGTAAGCAACGGCAAACCATACAGCTAAGCCACTCTCTTCCAGCAAAGTACAACCAGCTCTGCAACAGATATTGCTATTTAGCAGCATTTGGCAATTCAACAACGGTACTCAAGAAAAAAAGTATATGTTATACCCCATCAGCTCTCAACCTCTAACCTGAGGCTGAGTGAACATTAAAAGCAGCTAAAATCTGTTGAATTCTGTCCTACTATCTTTATACAGGCAAACAATCTATGTAATATGAGAGGCATGGTCTAGAATACAAATAGAATTCATCCCAAATATTACAGATACATGAGGAACGACTTGCTTCACAATCTCTAAGGTGCCTTAGGAGACTCCTAGCTTCAGCCAAAGTGTGAGGCAGGCAGGAGAAAGAACAGGACAGGATTAAATTTAAATCTCCTAAATCAAGCTAAGGACAGAATTATCCACAATGGAACTTGGCTGAGACAGACAATCCTCTCTGCTGCTGTCCCTCATAATCACCTCTCCCTTCTTCCTTCCCTCAAAAACAGTATTTAAAAAAAATAGGAAGGAGGTCTGTTTTTCACTTCAAGCTGAAAATATTTTCTGTTGCATTCTCTAGGAGTGCAGAGACAATTTTTTGGCCAGAATATGCAGTTACGTACTGGCCACAGCACAGATGCAGTGCACTGGCAACAGCAATCCCAGAGCACAGGCTTTCATTCAGATCTCCTGAAGTTATACATTGCTTGTGAGGGGGATATTAAGAAATAATAATTTACATAAATATATTTTAAAATAGAGTAAAACTACTGTATTCTGGGTTTGTTTCTGCACAGCACTTATCTACCATGGGTGACTTACAACTTCAGTACCAATATTAGAAATACTGTCTTTCATCACTTGCCCTGATAAATTATGCTTTTTTAATCCCAAAGATTTTCACATATGCCTTTGAAGTCTGAAATAATTTCAGCAATTCTAATGGAAATGCCATCATCTGTTCAAACTACGCCCAAGAAAACTTGGACAGAGGTACCCCCTGCAAGATGAGCTTTTGCCTGCTGATTGAACAAATGACTGAGCAATTCCCCAACCATCTCTACTGTGGCTCAGTCATGCAAGGTCAAGTAATCTTCCAGTGAATTCAGTGTCATCTCTAAATCAATACTGCAGAATGGAGGAGCAAAAGGAGGTTTTAAAGACCACAGGACTGTCACTAAAAGGAGTCTGAAGATGCTCCCAGCTTCAATTCCTTTTGTTTTCATCCCTTTACGGAACTGTTTCATTGTAACAACTGGTCAGCAGAGCAGAGTTTAGTGCAAAGATGTCTATTCCAGATGTAACAGTAACAGACACAGGCAAGGCCAGCATCCCTCTCTCTATGGTTGTTCTCTATTTGGCTTTTTTGCAGAAAAGAGATACTTAACTTATTCCTTTAAAACCACTGGCTGGTAGAGGCTTATTTTTCAGCTACATAGCAAGCAAGCATTTACTTTCTTCTTACCAGTAAAGGAACCAGAAAAATCTTCCTGTATTTGCAGGAATTTCTTCTTCATGCCACAGTCCAGAAAAAACTAAGACATGCTGAACTAAAACTTCTAGCGGCCATGCAGATTTCAGCCAAAGTGGCACGAGAACCACTTTGTATTTGGGTAAAGCCAACAGCCTCTCAGCTCCCCACAATTATTCTGACAGCAGAATTTCAAATTGAGGTGGCTTATCAAGAGCCATACTGCTGATTCCAAATTTCTTATTAAAAACACCGAGACGACATCAGACTGTATTTCCACAGGATAACTCATCTCAGTCAGCAGAATAATTTCGCTGAAATTTTCACTGCAATTGTTTTTTTTTCTTCTGGTGAGGTCTGCAGTGTCTTTCTATAAATTTCATGTCATCCATCACAGTACAATTGCAGCTTATTGTGCTCTTCCATTCTCAATCCTCCTGTGTAAATCCCATTTGGACTGAAAAGCATCAAGCATCAAATGCAGAGCATTTTTCTTGTATAGAGATATTCCTAGTACTCTTAAAAGAAGCAGTCAGTGTAAAGGCTTTTATTCTTGTTCAAAAGACAGCATTATCTGCAGAATTTTATTCCAATTTCATACCTAGAATTGACTTAATTGAGAGAAAAATAAAGGGTGCCATTTAACAATTCGGTAACATATTTCCCACAGCACTTAATTCCTCTCCCATTGTTGGTGTTAAACTACCATGGAGTTTCTCAATACTTTAAATATAATACTGTTCTTCAGAACAACCCTGCTGCAAACTTAATGATGGACACAGCATAATTTATTTGGATTTTATGGCCCATGACTTTGAAACTAAACTATGCAAAAGCAACATATACACTTGCATTAACGGGAACAACAGTTATGACCGTTGTGCTTTATGGCCAGTAAAGCTTCTGGGAAGATCAGTGGAAAAACAGTTAAAGTTTATTTTTGAGAGGACATACCACATTTCTGAAGCATAGGGTATTGTTCCTTGTCTGCATGAAAACACAGTGTGAATCCACATGTTCTCATAAGGAATGAGGTTACAGAACCTCATGTATTTCTGTGTTAAAGTCCATTTTCTTGAAGTAGCTTGAGTTACTCAGCTTGAAAAAGCAAGAGCATATGTTCCTCCTCTCTAGCCAGTATCTGCATTCAACATTTTTTAACATTTCAAATTAGTGGATTCAAGAAGGCAGCATGCCTACTCACTGGTAATGTACGTTCTAGCAGTTCAAAGTCTCACCACCAGACATTTGGGGCAATATCCCATCATTCTGTGCCACAAACATACTTGAAGTTAAAAGAAAACCATGTCAAAAATCTTGTTCTTTATGAATTATTTTAATGAACGAAATATGAAGTGACATAAACACAGGTCAAGGAAAATAACATGAAACCAGCCCCACCAGCTGCTGACAGAAGGTAAAGATAGGAGAACAGTTGAGGACAATTTGAGGGAAAAGAAACCATAAAGTGACAGAGATTCATTCTTGCCAAGAATGTCAATCAAATCATATAGAGGTTAAAATTTCATGTCAAGTGCTTAAATAGGGTGTCTGCTTCATTTCTTAACACAGTGAGTCCACAGAGGAGTAGGGAATGGGCTATCCCTGAATTCATGGCAACAGGTCCTATAGAGCGTATTCCAAACGTCTCCAAATAATGGAGATGGAGGTGGCTAAACAGAAGGAGAAAGTGAGGACCTTTTGTTACCCAGCCTGGTCTCAGAAATGGAATGTGATTTCTAGACCCCATAATCTTTGGCATAGGTTCCTTTTTCAATGTCTGCGCGAATGCTTTAATCCCATGACTGTGAAGGTTGTAGCAGTCAGTTTCTCATACACTAGAAACATAAGAGCAGCAGTAAGGACTGTCTGCAGGAGCTTTGCTTCAAGGCCTTTGTAGAGTCCTATTAATCCAAAACGCCTGAGGAGGAAAAAACAAACAAACAAATAAAAACCAAACAAGAAAACAAGTATGAATAGCCTTCTATAAGTAAATTTGTACACTACAAAGAAGAATTAATATCACAAGGTAAGTAAACGACAACTATAAAAATCTTCATTCCTGATCTTTTGAGTGCCAGCTATGTTTAATATTTAAAAGAGAAAATTCTGCAGAAAGTTTAGACTCTTGTGGAAGAAACTTGCTTCTTTTCAAGATGAGAGGTAAATTAATTGGTATCCATAGATATCCTTGATACCACTTACTGTACAGATATTTAGGAGAACTTGGTTTTGTGTACTTATTCTGCAATATATGACAAAAAAACCCAGGTTGACTCAAAAGGCAAGTTAAAGAGGGGCAAAAAGAAACAAGTCAGATCCAGCAACATTTTCAATATATTAGTAACACTCAATATTGTGTATCATGTTAGAAAAAACCTGAAAGCTCACCTCACTCTCTGCTGAAGAAGGTAAAGAACATTTCTAAGACTGCCTAGAGTTCGGTTCTCTGGGTTCAGCCTGTGGCGTCCAAACTGAAAAAGAGGAAGAGCATTTTTGTTGTACCATTTCCCCATGGTGCTAGGCAGAGAACCCAACACACACGTATAATCTGGAGAGCCTATCTTAAACCTCTTGACATTTTCCAGGTTATACTAGCCATCAGTGAAGAACTGAGGCCAAAGCTCACACTACTGAACTTTACACAGCAAGCACTAAAACGGTAAGTGCTACAATAATTTGTTTTGGTTTTAAGATGGATTCTGAGAAAGTGTTACAAGTGGCCATAGTTGCTTTCTTTCAGTTGCTCTGGAGAAAGCAGTTTTCAAGATCTCAAAAGTGTAATTTGCAGAGTCTTAGTAGGGATATAACAGTCAAAGAAAGTTCTTTCTGGTGTGCTCAGCCTTCATTTAACAAAGATTCAAAGCCTCATACATCTGAAATCCATTATTACATTGAGATTACATAGCTGAACCCAAAATTTATCTGCCCAGCAATGCTCTTGGAGAAAAACACTTACATGTGAACTTCTGTGGAAGAATCCAAAATTGTTTGATCCACCTACCTGGTCTAAATACTACTTCACTTTTACAACTGCATTTGCTTCTCCCTTTCAATAGGCACGATAGCTGCTGCTGTAATTTTATGTCTCGGAGATAAACTAGTAATTTCAGCAACTCCTTTTCTAACCATTCATAGACACTCTTATGTGATATACACCGATAGTACTGTCAGCAAGCTATAACTATGAATTACTACTATACCATGGTTGCCACACTTGTGTTTATAAAAACACAGGCAAATTGCTTTTAAACTCTGTATTATGCATCCACGGTAAGAAAGGCAAACTTGAGCAACTGCCTGTGGATGAGTTTTTAATGACTGAAAAGCAGACATACCGACTGGAAAGGCTAGAAGCTGCTTACCACTATCAATTGCACAGAATAACTGTTCATTATATGGAAGCAAGTGCAGCACTTTGCCAAGGAGTTGAAAGCAAAGGTGTAGATATTTCATTACAAAGAACGCTAATAACTTTCAAACAACAGTAAGTTTCTGAAAGTTTAAGGCTGAGGAGAAAAATACCCCAAGCCTCTTGTACTTTGATGATAGAACTGAACTATGATGTGTAAGATTTTATGAGTATCAACCTTGTATTAGTTTGTGTGTAAACCTGCTAAAGTTGTTTCAAAAAACCACAACTATACAAAGTGTACTTCACGCAGAATGTTATTTCTGAAAATACTAAACCTTTATTCATAACTATTTTTTTTTACACCACAGTGTGAGCATAAAAAATGTTATCAAATATAAAAATGCTAGGTTTAGATTCAAAAACACATTACAAAGTAGTGCAAGTTTGAACTGGCCAGCAGAGGTACCACAGGGTGTATGTTTCTGCTGTTCTCACCAGAGGCGTTCAGGTTTTCTGGCTACTACTTCTTTCATAGAGCAAAGGGGAAGAAGTCACCCCTGGTAACTACAGAACTAGAAAAAACCAGCTGATTTCAGATGAGGTGAGCAGTGAGCAGCAGCTAGTTAGTACATCGAGCTGGCAGCCCAGCTTACCAGAGCCACCTTTTTTTAAATAACACTGTCACCAAGAAACACAAGAATTTTCTTCAAAAAGCCAAAAGGAGACAGATGAAACATGAATAATCACAAGATTGTAACCATTTCTCTACCAACCATAGAAAGGAATGAGCGTTGAAGCTGTTATATTGATGTAGCCCCATGAAAACTGCACTGCTGTGCAGCACTAAGGCTAAAATAGAGCACTTCAACTCTCCTTCCAGTTGTCCTTCACACCAGCAGGAAACACATCACAAATTAAAACCAGACTGATGTTGCAACTTATACAAACAAAGCTACAGTTGCTTTAAATGTTTTCCTGTATCTGTCACTTCAGTAATAAAAGTGTGTGTTATTAGTTTAACTCCCGAGATGTGTCCATTGAATGAGGGCACTAGCTCAGTTGATCACCAAAAGTTACAAAAATTTCAGAAAAGATGACTGCTGACAAAACTACAGTGCAGGCGCACAAGTTTTACCTTAGCATCTTTTCAGGGTGGCAGCAACCACACAGTAAGCATGTGTGTATATATATAAAAACATTTAGTCCATTCTAATTAGAGAAAAGCAAACCTAAAATTATTACAAAACTTGCAGGAAATCCACTTTTTCCAGATGAACATTTAACAAGAAAAATCCTCTATTTGACAAGTCTGAAAAGTGGTATCCTTAGCATGGAAGGCTCACTGTCAATAATCCAACTAATTCTCCAAATTTATAAGAGTTTTAGAAAACATATGTTTACCATACACTCAAGTTAGGGCTTCTCCTTACTTCAGAAAAGAGTATATTTCATGTGGAAACATGTACTAACTGTTATAAAAATCATCAAGAAACAACTTACAAAAGCACAGAAATTCAAGTACAATATGCTTGCTTAGGCATGGCCAGGTCTCACCACACTCCCCCTCCTCCAACACCCAACTTTGTCTTGTTTCAGTATTACAGCAATATTGGTGGATACTGAAGGTAGCAGCGCTACCCAGCCTACACACGAATTGCAAGTGAGAATAAACGGAAGCGTTTCCATTACCACTACAATTAGCGTACACGGCTGGGCAAGTGGTTGAAGACATTATTTATGAGGGAGCTCAGCTTCCCCTGATGAATCACATTCTGGCTACTGACAAGGTCAGGCCATCATCTGAATAAAACAAAACCTATGAATAGAACTTTATTTTTTTTATTGCCCTAGGTCATCTGGAAACAAACTGGGTTTAGAGGATTTAATTTTAACTTCCTACTTGACACATTCTCTATTTATAGTCAAAGAAGTAAATCTACATTTCTTTAGTGCCTAAAAGCAGTATGGAGCATCAACTTCTGTGAGACACTGTACCAATACATTATCTTGTCAATCCTACCAGCTACTTGAAACAAATGTGCACCAGTAATACCAACTGTGTCAGTACAGGACCAAAGCAAAGAAGCATCCTTATCAGTAACTTGCATTGTGCAAAAGGAGCTCCCAAAACAACCTGTACAAACAAGGCTTGCATTATACAGAACAGTCAGAAGCAGTTACCTGAAATGAAATTATTACCTACCCGCAGAATTGACTGCACTGTCTGCAGAGGGTAAGTGAGGGTGGTGGCAACTGCTTTGGCTATTGCACCAATGACGAAAGCATCCAAAGATGTGAGCTGTTCAACAGATAAAGATCACATTACTTCCACATAGTACCAAAACAGCCAGTTACACCTATGCATCTGAGGATTCTGTAGTGGTACCTGTTACCTGTTTTATCTAAGTATCTCTGGCATAAAGATTTCATGAAGTCTCTGCACGTTCTCATTTTAAAGAGGTAGTTATAGTTCAACCAACTATTTCCCACAACTGAAGTTTCTTTGTAACTTCTACATGCTCATAAGCTTTTGCATTTCTCACCATAACAAGGTTACTAAAACATAGTGGAGATAAAGCCATACAACAACTAGATCAATTTAAACCACAGAGAGTAGACAAAAGATAGGGAAGTAGTATTTAAATGTACCATCAATCAAAAAGCATTTCAGCTTTTGCAACATTTTAACTAACAAGTCGCACAGCACTTGTGAAAAGGTGACAGTGAAAGACTCCTTGAACGTCACTATGTAATCCCAAGACATAATCACTACACTGAGGTAGAATTCTGGTCTTGATGATACAGGCTAAAGATCTCATCCCCAATGAGGTAAGAATACCTGCTAGGAGCCCATCCTCGCCTCCAAAGCCCACAGTGTTCCACGATGCACCAAATACATTGTTATAGCCTAAGATGATTACAGTGCATCTCAGTCTAACAGTGTGAATTAATCACTGAAAATGAGTAGGCACCTGTATCAAAACACGCTCCAAATTTGCAAAATATGATTATTGCCATCAGAAATATGCACATACATGCACATCTTTAAAAAGTCAATTTGATACACTTGAGATGATCAGGAAAATATCACATAGGAAGAAAAATGTTGTCCAAAATAAAAGAAACCATTGCTAGGGGAAAAAACCCCACCCTATTTTCCCTTTCCACTGATAATGGAAAAAAACATGCCCTAATTTAAGGTAGAACTAAGTAATTTTTAAAAACCACAAGAAATAAATATAGCAATTAGCCAACAGGCACACTAACAATGCAGAGGGAAGGCTCAGCTCGTCACTCAAAACAATGTATTGTCCATAATGTAACTGGATAGATCCACCAGGCACAAATAGAGTGCTACAGGTGCAGTACTGACTAAAGATTGTAAAAAAAACCCAAGCCTCATTTATGATGCAAAATCTCATGCAAAAATAATTTCATTATGTCTTGAGGAAAAACAAGATGGCTTTGTAACATACTGATACGTTCTAACATTTTAATACAGCCAAATGCATTCTGAAGTCACAAATTAACAGCAAAGCATTGCAGCTACATGTAATACGATGCTATGATGTTATTCTTAAATGTAACAAAAATGCTCTTCAATTTGCTAGAACATGAAAGGAACATGAGTTCAGGTGAGATGCTGCATCTGACAGAAAAAAGAAAAAGAATAAAGAAAAAGAAAGGGATTGCGAGGCAAGGACAGAAAAGTGTAGATTCTACATCTTGGAAAAACAGCATGGAAAAATTGAGAGCTTCAGGAAAAAAGTTATTAAAATGTCTGGGTCCAGAACAAACCTGTGATGCTTTAAAGGCTCAATATACTTGATTTACCAAGTTTAAGAGGTGACTTCAAAACAGTCTATATGTACATTCTTATAAACCAGATATCTTAGAATTGGAATTTCTACTTTAAATCAAGACCTGCAAACAAATGTAAACAAACGTGGACAGGAGGTGCAGTTTTCTTTTTACAGGAAGAGGAATTCATCACAGGAATATCTTCCCTACGGAAATGAAAGATTCCTGTCTCACTTCCCAATGATGGATCTTTTTTAGAAGATACACTAACTCAAAAAAAAAACAAACTCAAAAACACAAGAACCAAAACCAAACCCACATTTTTGAATCTGCTTGAGTAACACAATTAAAGAACCTGTCTTATAAGAGAGCATGTCCATCACCTGGCCTCAAAACATACTCACTTGCAGCCGCTTTTTCAAAAGCTTCCGTTTAAAGCCTTCATAAAACATGAACTGTATGGCAGGGTTGAAGACCAGCAGCAAGGAGGGGAAAGTACCATTCCATAAAGCTAAGACTCCTTCATCTCGTATTATCTGATGAAAGGCATCTGAGAAGAGAGGGGGAAAAAAACCCATTAAAATTTTGAGTATAAAATTCTGACTGTAGAAGATGAGAGAAGTTACACTTAAAATCTAGTATTCTAAGTGTATAAAAATCCACTGTGGTCTTTCATGTGACTTCTTTTATCTTCCATTCTGATCTGGAAGTTAATGGGTAAATAGTAACAGAGGTTCTTGCTCACATCACTATTAATGTAAGCAAAGCTTATTACCTGCACAGACACTGCTCTTTTTAGTACAAGTTCAGCATCAACATTAAGGTTTTTCTAAACCTTCTTCAAGATGACAACAATAATTATTTACTTATTTTAAAATAACTTATTTATTTTTAAAAGGAAGACAGCCTGAACATGTGGGTGATTAAGAGATTAAGGCGAGTGAAGTTTAATTTGCAGATTGTCCGCCCAAACTCAGGCTCCCAGCTACCACCTCACTGGGTCACTACTACTCCAAGATCTGTATCATAAGATACCCATAAGATACCTGCCTTTGCAAAAGATACTTTAGTTACACACATGCATACTACAAACTCCTAATCATCAGAAACAGCCAAGTCCAGTTTCCTGTAAAACCCAATGACTGCAAAGTGATAGGGAAGCACAGAGACTCCAGGATGAAATTGATTATGTGAATAAAAGTCTTCAAACGTCAAGAGTCTTTGTTGATACATTCTATGTAATGAATTTCTTTCTGGTTGCAGACAACAACAGGTGCTCACCTATTATGCCTTTATAATTGGTTGGTACAATGTCTTCATTTCTAAATTTTGCTCCCTGCAGCTTCAGACGTGTGTTCACTACCCAAAGCGGAGTGGTCAACAGGACGTTCACTACACCTAATGCAAAACACAGCATGGAGATTATCAGTCAGAACCAAAATATTTCAAATGTTTTCTTATCCCCTTTTACCTCAATTCACACACACCACTGAAATTAGTGGTAAGAAGAGGGAGAAAAACTATCACAGCAAAACAATAACTCCCCCCAGCCCAGCTACACCATGGATTAGCTGTCGGCAGATTGCATGCATCAGGAAGACATTTCTGCTACTCCTCCCCAAAACTAATAAAAAAAACCCCAAACACACCACACTCCTTCCCCCACTCCTACAAAAAAAAACCCAACCAAAAAAACAAACCAAAACACAGCAAATATGAACCCACTGTAAGAATCTGAAGTGAATTTGTTACTTTGCTGTATACTACACCAGACTGGAGCACAAGATACTCTACTTTCTCATACCCTACTTCACTCCATGATGACTTGCTGCCTGCCTACTTTCAGAAAGACAGAGTGATAAACTTAGAAGGATTATTTTGAGGAGAAACCAAAACAGAGAAATGCACGCAGCTTGACAGAGCTCCTACACTGCCAAAAGAATGAGAATATCTAGTTTCTAGATTCACTAAGCGCACTTAAGTTAGAAAACACAGATTCTGCAAATATTTGAAATGAGGCTTAGAAGTGGCAAGAGATTACACACAGTAACAAACCCTGACAGTAAAGTTGGAAAGTTGAGTATCAGAAAGAATGAAGGAGGAGGAGAAATGGACAAACACACATAAGGCTGCAACAAAAAGGTATTGCAAAATACGGTTCTAAACCAACAGGAAGATGGATTAAGTGACATCACTTCTGCAATCACCCAGTACAGGTCTTTCCTGTTCAGTAATGACTGAGGCAGTTACTTTGAAGTAACATATGTAAACTTAGATGTTTACACAAAAGAAACTATGTAAAAACAAGGTTCTGATCTTTCTTTTTAATATTTATACATCACAGAAACTAGCAATTGCTGCTACACTGGTTGCTTTGGTAGGAGCCTGAGTGACAGACTGAATTATTCGGTTATATTGAAATGCACAGCGCCTATCCCCATCAAGAACAGTAAATCTGAAGGTGAACTTTACTACCTACATTGTGTCTGTTCGATTTTTGGTTTTCTCCTTTAAGAGGGTTCAGAAAAGCAGAATATAAATATAGCAGTATTTCAGTATCCTTTATAAGGACAACTAGCTCTCAAAAAAGTTTTGAGCAAAATCAAGCACTAGAAAAGGCAAGCCACATTTATCTCTCTTCACCAAAGTCAAGGTGATTACATTATGGAGCAACAGGTTAGAGCACAATACACTTGCAATTTTTCACCCAGACGCAGTTAAAGGAGATTGAATTTTATTTTCTAGACTGGAATGGTATTTAAATATACTCTTCCAATCTGTATTTGCTACCAGTAGGAGGAATGAGAGATGGGTAGGGAGAATTAGTAAACACCAGAAGTATAATTTTTCACTTTACACCAGATTTTATTCCATTATAAGGATATAAACTACAGACATTAAAGTAATTTAACTGACAAGCTATTTCTCAAATTCCCCTAGCCTTTGTTCCAGAATGTAATTATAAGAAAGTTTCCCCTAGTGATAAAGCCAGCTTAAGAATGTCTTTCCTTATCTCCCCCAACTATTCAGCCATTTATTGTGACTACACACTGAAAGCACAAGAAACAAGCAAAAAGTAAACACACACATCCCCCCTCCCCAATTAATCACAGGTGCTTTTTTTTGCAGGTGTTTTAAAATCAGCTTGTTTCAGTGTGGTTGCATGAGCAATTTTTCCCATAGAGGCAAACGCTGGCACACAGTGGTAATTTTTCACATTGGATTTGCTAGAAAAGCCACTAGCGTCATCATCCCTTCAAAGAAACCACTGTAGCATCCACATAAGAGGAAGGCATGAAAAAGAACATAAAGTTCCCACTATACTCACATGTATCTAGCAACTTACTGTCACTTTTAGATGACAATCCAAAAAAAGTCTGAAAACTAGCACCCAAATCCCTATATTAAAAGCTCTTACTTATCCTAATCAGAAATATTTGAGAATTGGTATCGGGTTTTTTTTTCAGAGGGAAAGACATATCACCTCTCCCTGACACTTGTCTTCAATATCTACATGTTCATGCTTTGATACCACAGTAAACACCACAGCAAACACCACAGCAGACAAATAAAATACTAGACCACAGAGGCACTGTGCTTTGTGCCAGAATTTGCAACAGGAACAGTTCATGCACCCATTTATGAGGTGGGGAGGACACAGAAGAGCAATCAGAGCAGTACAACAAAGCAGGTCTGCATACAGTGGGAGCTATAAGCACTCAGCATGACCTTGAGTGGACTTCAGAAAGAAAAACATTAGCTAGAATACTCTACAATTAGAAGTCTCAATTTCATTAAAAAAATGTAAGTATTACCTGCAACAACCCCAAGAACCAAGTCTTTTCCAGTAGTTGAATGTTGGTCTTTGACCCAGAGAGCTTTAAGACTATTAAATGTATAAAAATAAACAAAATTGGAGCAGCAAAGGCTGGAGATAACAGGGAACCATCCTCGATATGGTGCCAGCCTAATGGAGAGGAAAAAGTCATGGTAAGGATCAGTGAATTATTTATGTGATCTGGTTGATTTTACATGCTGGTGGAGGGTCCCAGAGATACAATACTAACTAGGCATGTCTTTATCATTAATAGTAACAAACCATACTAAACTCCTGACTGTACCATTAAAAAAAATTTAGCACTCGTATTTATAAACTACCGCAATCAGGAATAATGCCATTGAAAAGGAGTTGCAGAGGCACAATCTATTTACAGTGAGAAGCCTGAGGCTCCTCACCCTAAAAGTATAACCACTATATTTGTGCTCCACCAACAGCCAGCAATGAACTACAAACATTCAGGGATGAATGTGTTTGAAGTATATATGTTAACATACAGAATTACAGTTCAAACCATACACTAAAAAATACCAAGGCATGAGGAGAATTCTCATCTTTCTTGAGAAATAGAGTTGTCAGTCCAATACAAAAGACAACATCCCAGTAAAGAGATGCTCACATCTCCAAGGAAACAAAGCAATGCTTAAGATAGCACAAAAAAAAAAATCATTAAGACAACTAATCCTTCAATAAAAAATAAAAACACTAGAGTAAGGAAGAAAAAAATATATGTCTGGATTCTTACATAAGCTTTAAAGATGGAGAACTAGTTACTGAAATTATTATACTCCACACCAAGGAGAGTTCTCCAAGGGATGCAACTCGGGGCATGAGATATGCAAGTGGGAGGGATTTCTAATAAGTGTCTTGCAATAAAGTCTACAGCAAATCAGACAGGTAAGTGAAAAAGAGATATTACCTATTTAAATTTAACTAGATTAATCACAGATGAAAAACTGACTATCCCCTTATGATTCACAGCTATCTTATTTTTCAGGTGTTGCGAGTAACTGTCATTGTTTGTGTACCATCTAAATCTATCTTGATTTAAGAATCATTTCATAACAGCTGAGTAACAGGGCTTCCTTCTCTGACAGGCCTGATGAGCCTGTAAAACTGGGACACCTCGATAGCTGCCCTACATCCCGGCATGTTCCACAATACATCCGAAAAAAGATAATGATATGCACCTTCACTGGAGCTGCATGGGACAAGCAGAGAACTGGTATCATGCTAAGAGCATAAGAAGTCTCCTCAATGACGAGCAATAATCATGGAGGCTCTTCAGTATTCATTAAAACATTAGGAATACACAGAATATAAGGGTCCCCAAGACCACCATAAAAGATGCAAGGCTGGTAAATGCAGCATCTGACTGTTCTTATGATGTAAACGCTACTTTTTAATCTCAGATGAATCAAGTGCGTCACCCTTCCATGTAGCTGGAGTATACCATATTAAGACTGTTTCTGAAGGCAAAGGCTTAACTAACCATACAGTTACAACTGCAAATTAACTGACTATACTGTTAGTCATGAGTAGACTTACAACAATTTCTGCATCACGTCTCTCTTCTGTGTTGTCAATAAAAAAGGGAGAAGCACCCTCTGGGGATGGTGTTGTCTAACAGAGTGTTAGTTTGGTTCTGCTTTATTTATTAAGAATTTCCGATGATGATTTTCAAAGGAAACATCATACAGTACAAAACATGGAAGTATAACAAAAAAATATTAGTTTATTTTAATTACTTGTCAGTGCTAGCATCTGTAATTCACATACAAATACCTCTATACACAAATAAAACCCAAGTTTGTGTCTCAAACTGCAATCTTGAGAAGAACTCAGTGTACACCAGTGAACACCTTTCGTATCACCTAGAAAAGGATTAAAGCACAAGGAAGAAAGCAAAGCTGTTTGATAAACTTCCACAGGAAGTCCATTAGCTAAACCTGCGTGCTCTACATTACATCTAGATGAGGAAAGCAGTCTCACAAAAGTGTAACATGAGGCAAGACTCTACAAACTAAGGTGAGCAAGGTATTTATGATCTCACATTACAGATTTCGGATTTGTTGTTTGGATTTTTTTTATTCCAGACACATCTCTAAAGCTAGTATCATTGCTTAGCCAGGCCTTGTCAATACCCTTGGAAGAACAAATCTTTGCCTCTTGCTAGATCACTGATTTTTCTGTTTCATAGGAAAAGTAGGATGACTACTTTTCCAGTCTTCCCATGTGGCAAAACATTACCGGCTAAGCTCAACTTTTGTTACCTCCAGTGTCTGGGAAGCTCTGGTCTAAGTAAGAGTTTCAGGGATTCACCTAGGAAAATACTTGGAACAAGGAAATGCATATAGCTGCTTTTCCCAGCCAGCTCAGCTCAGACTGTGCAGCAAATAAAGCACAGACTGCTGAAAGTTAACCAATTTTAGATAAATCTTCAATCTCATCAGCACGAAAAGTCACTTGTTTACTTCCACATGCTTAGGAGGAGAAAAAACTTCCAGCTTGGAAACATGTCTCAGATCTCCTCTTGAAAGCAGCTCGGCTGCCCAAGAGTTTCGTCTTGGTTATGAGAAACGGACACACCCAAGAACCCAGGCAGATGAAGCTGGTTTATCAGGTACATGAAGGTACGTTTCCGTACAAACCTGCATTTCTGAGGAGACTCAGCTGCCTCCCTAATGGAGGCACAGTTATATCACTGAACAGATCGATTGCATAAGGTGCTCAAGAAAGTTAATTCAGTTAGTTAAAGATGAAGACATAAGATTATTTAAGTCATATCCCACTTATAAAAAGACATTTTAATTGAAAGTAAAAATCTGTCTGCATGGGCTAACTATACCACTTTCAAAGCAAATTAAAATTATGTTTAGAGCTTGCCTACATGAAGGTAAGAAGAAAATTAGTATCTACTCACAGGCCCTCTTCTTTGATTATTTCCAATAGGACTGCTGGTGTTGTCTTAGACTTCCGCTTCTCATCGACTGGAAAATAGAAGAATCAAACTTTTAGATTATTACGAATTTTAGCACTCATTTTCAAGTCCTTATGCTCCTATTCTGAACAAACTCCAGAAGATCATGTTTCTTCTTCCTCATAAAGGACAGACGTTCCCTACTTCCGCAGCAAATCCAGAAAGCACCTCCTTATTTTCATTTGCTAGGTAAGGCTACTTCCTTTTTTCATTTTTCCCCAGACTAGCATGTTCTGTAATCTGCAGCTACCAATTCCTAACCTGATAGTTGTCACATGAACTGAAGGTAATTCACCTTAGCTAAGAGACTAGAACTGGGCCTGCCCAACTGCTCTCAAAATTGTACCTTGGACTCCAGATTAGCAGAGCAGTCTCTTACAGTTAATCTGCAAACAGCTAAGCCTTAGCAAAACACTGTCTTTTCCTGCACTGAAAGCTGCTCAACAGCAATATGGTGCTAAATTCCAACCACGTATTTCTGACGACCTGGCTGATGATCTCCCTCTAGTTCTTAATAATGCTTTAGTCGCAGGGCTAAAATGCTTGGTGATTCTGTAAATTTTGATTGGAAGACAGAACATTAGGACAAAGTTTATACCCAGATGCATTTTTGTAAATATTGAATGTTCCTACTCCCAGTTCTAACTCTGACTTTTCCCTTTAAACCATTCTCAGGAATATTTCCAGACTAGTTTTTCATGATACAGCCCCTGCATTTTGAAGTGTTCCCAGCAGCCAAAAGCAGCAACACACAAATGCAATCCTGTGTAATCTCACATCTTTATTTTACTTTTTGGTCTTAGATAACCATCTAAAAAGCCATGTCTGGCCACACATCACAGCCTTTTCAGCTAATTAAAAGATTGGCCAATACTTTCAAAAGGCAGAATTACCTTCAGCTGGGAAAATGGTGTCAGTGATTAAATTGCATTAGTGTTACACAAGTCAGATTCCCGTTCATGCAAGACAGGTCCCCCTACAACCACCCTTACAAGTGCCCAAGCCAAGATGAACAAACATCACCATACAAAGAAACTAGAGTTTGACACTTACCCTGAAGTCTAAGCCTAGCTGTATCCAAAGGAAAAAATACAGTCATTGCAGTCATACTGCCCTGAAAAACAAAATAAACTGGCTATACAGTGTATCAGTTGCTTGTACAGATGCCTGCCAGACTCTTTGCAGCCCTTCACTTCTCACCCAGAAAACAGTGTACTGAAGAAGTTTTTAAAGGGGCTAAATTCCATACATAACAATGTCTTTTTGAAGTGTATTTTAGTCCCACATTTAGAAAACAAGTTTTTTCTCTTGTATTAGATCAAGGTAAAATTAGAACCATTAGAAGATTTTTGCCCATAGAGGAAGTTTTTGAAGTCTGACAGCTGATAAAGTAGGTATCAGGAGACAAACATTTTTTTACCTCCCATTAGCCTCAATACCCAGTTTCTGGTTTTTTTAAAAAAAAAAAGGAAGAAACTGACACAAGCAACTGTTATGTTACAATAACCTTGTTTTGATTTAAGAAAAAAAAAAATCAAACCATTTTTGTTCATTAAAAATCTGATAATCCAAGTTTTTCAGGATTCAAGCTAGCACTAAATTCCAATTTAGGCAGTAAAGAGCTGCCTACCAAGACACCCACTGTGGCATGAATTACATCTGGTGAATTAAATCCTGACCTAGATGTCACCAGATTCACTTCTCGTGAATCCAACACCCTCTTCACTTCCTGTGCAATCCAACCATTAGAGCCTCCAAATAGAAAAGCCAGCAGCCGGTCTCCTTTATGACAGGACTGAACACTGTATTTGCAAATACCCCTTATCAAGCAGCTGTTTCCTCTCTCTCCACTCCCATTCAGCTTTTCCACTCTTTAGTACTCTAGCAATAATATTGCACAGCTTTTGGAAAAGATATCTAACTTAAAAAGACCCTGGCTTGGTGTAAGCCTGTTAAGATTACAGTTGTATTAAATGCATTACGTGGCTGCTAAAGCTGCGGCACTCTTCTGTTAGTAGCCATGCAAACCATTTAAATGGTGGGAAGGTCTGGGATAGAGCGAGACATGCAAGCACTGTATTTGAAGTGTACTGCATGGTGTGACTTGAACTCGTCTAGAGCCATGTCTGTTATGCCATACATTTGAGCAAGCTTTGCCTCTGGAAACACTCCAGCTCCCGAGCAGGCTGCCTGGACCCATCTCTACAACCAGCAACGGGGGCTTATTTTGCAGGTGGTGTTTCCTCACTAACACAACTCTTGGTTGAGGTCTTAACATGACTTCAGTTTCTCCAGTTTTCATAACACCGGGTAGCAGATGAAAGGAAACACTTGGCCATAACTGCCTGGTTATTTTAACCCATTTAGTTTGGGCTCTGGCCAAAAGGGCTGGTTCTGCTTTCCCACCTACTTCTCTGGTGTCTGCTCATTCTCGGTACCTACTGTGTATGCAGCCAGACAACAAGTAGGATTAATGAACCCATATGACTAAAAATTTACTAAAAACACATTTCAGTTAGAAGGCTAGAGCCAGCACAAAACAAAGTGCTAGAAAGAGCCAAAATATACCTCCTAATGACAGCTGCATTAGAGCAACTCTGAAGTCAACCTCAAAATACAGTTACACACACCTCTGCACTCAACAGCCATAAGACTGCACAATCACTACAACTCCAGCCTTTCCCTGCTCCTATCCTCCTAAAGTCAGATTTATTCCTAATCCTACTCTCAATGTGATGCAATCCACCATACAGCAACACACACACTTGCACCCAAAATCAGAAAATGGAAATGGGGAAATAGTCGGGGTAGCAGCACACAGGACAAAAGGGTGGGCACAAGGTACGGGATAGCAAACTTCAGTTGGACCTACAACGATCATCTAGTCTAACCCAACCAAAAGTTAGTATATCATTAAGAGCATTGTCCAAATGGCTATCAAACACTGACAGGGATGGGGCACCAACCACCTCTCTAGGAAGTCTGTTCCAGTGTTTGACCACCCTCTCAGTAAATAAATGCTTCCTGATGTGAAGTCTGAACCTCCCAACGCAGCTTTGACTCATTCCCATGCAATGAGCCTTAAGGCTCAAACTGCCTTAAAACATATATGAAACTACAGCTCAACAGAATACCATAACTCACCTGATCTAACAGATTACTGCCATTAAAAGATAATTTGTACCCTCTCTCCTCCTTTTGATAAACTGAGGGAAGTAAACTCAGAAAAGCAGAGTTACTTTTCTCCTGGGTTTATAAAGGGAACAAATGAACTATGTGTCAAGGAGACTGCCAGAAACATCACACGGAAGAGACAGGATTTTATGGTTAGAAGTAAGGGAGAGGGATGAGCAGGACCAGCCCCTTCCCTAGCAACAAAACCCCTTGGGATGAGCTCAGATTCCTTACTAAATCGCACTTGAGACCAGCAGGGAAAGTAACTCCTATTAATGACTGCCGAAGCATACGCTGAAATGTAAGACCCCGCACTGCTGAAAGGGTGAGGCCTTGCTGTCTGCCTTCCCACCACCTCCTCGTTGGTGCTGAACCCCAGCCGTTTGCCAAATCAAGTCATGCTATCGCTGAGTAATCACTAGGACAGGCACAAACTGGCTTAAGTCATCTCAGCTCTTGGTCAACTGCATTTGCATCCCTGCCTCCTCCATGGTGGTGGCGTAACTTCTTGGGCACCTACACAATGATGCAGACAAGGAAACAAATCTGACAGGAAAATAACTTTTTCCACTGGGCTACTTCTTCAGACAGATCAGTTCCCTGATGAGCAGCAGAGGCATTCAGGATCATAGCCTAAAGTTTGGGTTTCTAAAAATTAATAATAATTAAAAATGTAAAATATATCTTTTTAAAATCACGTTGTCAGCAAACATGCAGACTCAAACAAAGCAGCTTGACTACTGCCATAATACTCCTATAAAATTATCATTCCTATAGCCTTTGTATCAGGAAATATTATATGCAGAGTTAAAGAACACTTACATAATTCAACCAAACTTCACAGGAAATCAAGCACTGATTTTTTTTTGCTGCTGACAAAACTATTCATTGTCAGGTTTGGCTAGGTAGCCTAGAAGACACATGCACTTTCACCATATTAGAACAGAAACAAAAATTATCATGTTGTGATCCAACATGTTCTTCTGACTCATTACCTCAGCACAGTTCTGTGGGTTGCTTTTTATTTTATTTTTTTTAAATTCTTGCATCACATCCACACATCAGCATGCTTTATGGTAATTTAATGAGTGAGACAATATCACAGTAGTTAGTACCCATGTCAAAGATCTTGCCAAAACTTATATATTACAGCAACAAACAAAAATTTCTAAGTTGATGAGTACATCTTTATTATAACAAAAAAAAAGAAGGTTTCTAGCACAATGCAGTAAGAAAGACCAAAAAAAAACCCTCTCTTGTTTTAGGAAAAAATTATTGCTCCAGAGCTTTAAATAATATATGACTATTAGTGACAGCACGTGGAAGTCACAAGGATACAGAAGTCCAATAGCTCCAAAAAGTTCCGTCTCCCTTCACAGCAACACTGCTGCTGAATTTTAAGCATCTTCAAATACAATAGGGAATTTCTATTAACTCAGTTAACACCACCAAGGGACTTGAGATACCATTTCATGACGTATTTTCAGTTTATGGCTGGACTCGTAAATTCAGTTCATACCACAAACTTTGCTCATGAGCACAGCCTGATTATAGTGATCTGTATATGAGAGTGAGATAACAGTAAGGGTTCGGCAGTATTACCAACTTCTGAACAAGACAGCAAAAGGTTAGCGAGCAGTATTTCAATGAGATGAGCTGAGAGATCCACTTCTTGAAAGTGGAAACAAAATCCCCATTGCTTTTGCTTAAATAAGCAGACTTAAAGCACTTTACAGAGCGGACAATAATCCATGTTTATCTATGATAAAGACAAAATAACCTTTAGAGGTTTTTTTCCTTTCAGAATCAGTCTTTATTGTTCACTAACATTTAGTGACTTTCATCCTGTAGGAGACATTGCAACTTCTTTTAAGGACTGAAATTAGAACAGGAAGTTTTGCCAGAAGAGTGGATCAACTGCTAAAATACACATTTAGGCATTCTGGCCAGCCTGCAATAACTCATGGGTAGAGCTGCATCAACTTCCTTGAAACCATCAGTATGCTCAGTCCTACATGCCACGTTGCGCTAAAAATCTTAATCTGTTGGAAGCACAAGGCTGATTTGCTACTTACAGAGCTACCACTCATTCATTCAAGGGCTGGGCCTACTAGGAAATCTACAGAAATGAAAAACTACTTATTAATTTACAAGTGTCACATGAAGAATTTAATTTAATGACCTGTACAAAGCTTCTCTAGCTGCACTGTGCTTGCTTTATGTTTTGATTAACACCGATACGTTGCTTCCTTCCAAGTATTTATGAGACAACCGCAGAATGTGGATGCTTAGTACAGCTCTTGTATTGCATAGCTGAAGTGCTGTCCCTCTACCTTAACTCCTGGGAGGCTTAAATTTTCATAGCTGATTTGATGCCCAACCTCAAATGCCCACCTGCTCGCTTTCTAAGGGAGCAGATCTGCAGCTCCTATTGGGCTCAGAGAAAGCTCCAGCTGCTCAGAGCGAGAGCCAACCTCAAGGGTTATCAAACTCCACACCCAAAAGTAGCGACAAGCAAAACGGGGGCTTTGCAAATTCACTCGCACGGGATGGGCGGTGGAGCTGAGACTCGGTGTCCAGAAGCCCTCACCCCAAATCCTCTTCTTGTCACTGTGAAGGGCCTGGGGGCACCACCACGCACGGGTCACGCCTCAGCACCGCAGCCAGGTTACCCTGGCCCTGCAGCAAG
>NW_010205911.1:0-567 GCF_000695765.1 Mesitornis unicolor
GAGCACCCCAGGGTGAGGGGCAGCTCAGGGTGGGGTATGTGTCCCCCCTAAACCACCCCATTGGGATGGTGGATGCAGCGGTGTGGGGTGGGGCTCTCTGCCCCCCATCCATAGGGCATGGCAACCTGTTTGGGATGGGGAAGGAGGGTGGCTGTTTGGTTTGGCTAATGAGATGGCTAACGAAGCCCTGGCATGGCCTGGGCCCCCCCATTCAGTGAGGGGCCACCCTGGGGCCAATGTGATGGGGATGGGTGGCACTGGGACCCCCTGGGGTGGGCCCTGCGTGGCACCCAGTGCCAACCCACTGCCATGCACAGGACAGGCCAGCACCCACCCTGTATTTTGGGTGGGGATGCCCAAAATATCCGGCTATGGGGTGCTGGGTGCGGTGGCCATGCCACCACCCTCTGCCCCTGGTCCCTGAGGGTCCCTCGGTGCTGGGGATCCTCCCAAATTGGGGGTCCCTGAGGACAAGGTGTCAGCGTGGGGGGGTATTTGCCCCCACCCGTGGGCCCAGCAGCGTTTCGGGAAGTGGAGGAAGGGGAAGTGTCTCGGCAGCATGGCAGC
>NW_010205911.1:597-2525 GCF_000695765.1 Mesitornis unicolor
CCCCCATACCCCAGCAGGGACCGCGGCTGGGTTTTGGGGCCCCATCTGCTCCCCCAGCAATGGGGTGGGGGGAAAGGGGGCCGTGCAGCTATTTTGGGGTGTCCTATCCTGCTTGAATCCCCCCGACCGGAGCAGCAGCGATCGCTTTGTGCCGGAGCTGGGTTATTTTTAGAGCCCCGGCCTATATTCTGGCTCTGAGTCAGAGCGGGTGGGTGGCCCCTACCTGGGACAGGGGGGACGGGGCCCGCCGTGACCGGAGCAGGGGACAGCAGTGGCCATGGACTGGATGGCTGCACGCTGCGGGGGGGGCTTGGTCCCATGGGAACCGGCCTAGGAAGGGTGTCCTCCTCCTACCTTGGATGGGCAGCTGAGGGTTTTGGGGTGCTCTATGCCCCCCAGTAGGGCCTTTAGGGTCTCACTTTTACCCACCCTTAGGGTGATGGTGGGGGTCCCATGTGCACGGGTGGGGAGGGGACCCAGGCATCTGAGCACCCTGACTCCCCCCCCAGGTGCATGGGTGATGCTGAGCCTCCAAACCCACCGTAGAGGTTGGGAACCCCCATAAGGACCCCAAAACAGGCACCTTGCACCCAGAGAGGGAGGCACCCACAGCCAGCCCCTGGGAATGTGCCAGCTCTGGCTGCTTCTCCCTTGGAAACCGCTCCAGGCCCCCAGCACGTCCCAAACCCCCCAGGACGTGGGGACAGGGATGAGAGGCACAGCGGGGTGAGCCGGGATGTGCTCCCATATCTGTAGGCTCGGGTGCCTACAGCCCCCCAGGGACCACACAGAGACAGGGTGACAGTGGCAGTGTCCCCTGCCCTGCTCATCCCCAGCGCCCCTGGGTGCCACCCACGTGGGTCCTGCCCATCTGTGGGTGTCACCGGCCATTGTGCGACGGCCCTTGACACTCATCCCCTGCGAGGCTTTAGTGTTATCCCTAATCCACCACCCCCTGGCGCCATCGCCAGACAGGGGCCCATCTGGGGACATCTGTCAGGCTCAGTGCATGGCCCCATCCGGAGAGGGGTGCTGGCAGCCTCTGGGGTGTGGGGACGTGGGCTGGGGACGTCGTCCTGGTGGCACGTCCGACCTCAGTGCCTGTCATAGTGTCACCCAGCCCTGGGCTGAGCAAAGGGGTGTCCCCTCAGCCCCTCAGCCTCACCGGTCCTGGCTGTCCCCATCCCTGCTCCCTTGGGACTGATGGTGGCTGGGGACCTCTGTGCTGGGACAGGTTTGGGTGCCCAGGCTCCGGGCTGGCAGCTCAGGCCCGCATGGAGGGACCCAGGCAGAGGTGAGGTGCAGGGAAGGGCAGCGGAGGTGAAGCTGCCCAGGAGAGCCCTTCCCTGCTCCCGTGGGGCAGTTTGGGCCACGAGAAGGTGGTGGGGTGAGAGCTGGGGAGGCTGGGGAAGGGGAGGATGAGGGGAGCAGGGAGGAAGGAGCCAGTTCTGCCCTCCCCAAAGTGTGAGACTCAGAGCAGGCAGTGCTTGTCCACCCCATCCATCCACTCATCTGTCTGTCCGTCCGTCCATCCATCCATCCATCCTTCTGTCTGTCCATCCATCCATCTGTCCATCCCTCCATCCTCCCCACTCTAGTTCTGTCCATCCATCCGTCCTTCTGTCTCTCTGTCCATCCATCCTTTTATCCATCCATCCATCCACCCATCCATCCATCTGTCTTTCTATCCTTCTATCCATCCATCTGTCCTTCCTTCCTTCCATGTCTCCTTCCATCCTCCATCCCTCCCTCCTTCCCCATAGGCTCAGTAACACCCCTATGCCCAGGGCTCCCCCTGCCCTGGGATGCCCCCTTGGCCACGGGTGCTGGGATGTTGGATGGCTGTGGTGTTCCCCCACCCCTGAGCAGCCCCCTCCACCCTGGCAGGTCTTCAGCACTTACTCCAACGAAGACTACGACCGCCGCAA
>NW_010205911.1:2548-3163 GCF_000695765.1 Mesitornis unicolor
CGGTGTGAAGAAGAGGGTGGAGCGCCTCGACCTCTTCCCCGTGGAGCTGGAGAAAGGTGGGTCCTCGCCCCGTCCTGTGCCACACCACCCCCATGGCACTTTGGGGACAGGTTGGAGGTGACGCCACCAGCGTTGGGTGGCCAGGACATGGCTCTGTGTCTCCGCAGACTCCGAAGGGCTGGGGATCAGCATAATCGGCATGGGCGCGGGGGCCGACATGGGCCTGGAGAAGCTGGGCATCTTCGTCAAGACGGTGACAGAGGGTGGGGCGGCCCACCGGGATGGCAGGTAAGGGGGGTGCCCGCCCCGAAACACCCCCCTGGGTCCCCACTCTAGAGGTGGCCCTGCTGTGACAGTCCCCTTGTCCCCAGGATCCAGGTGAACGACCTCATCGTGGAGGTGGACGGCACCAGCCTGGTTGGGGTGACCCAGAGCTTCGCTGCCTCCGTCCTCAGGAACACCAAGGGCCGCGTCCGGTAGGACCCGGGACTGGGGAGTTTGGGGGGGACCAGGAGACCCCTACAGCCCTTGCATCCCCCTGCCCCATAGCTGGTCCCTAGAGCACCCCAGCTCCCAGGCTGGGCTGTCCCCCTGCCCCAAAATACCCCTGCTCCC
>NW_010205911.1:3308-4219 GCF_000695765.1 Mesitornis unicolor
CATCCAGATGTCCCCTGGCTGAGCCTCCCCGTTGACCCCCAGCGGTGCCACCCGGGTGTCCCCTGCCCCAGGCCCCCCATGGCCAGAGCCCCCTGCCCCTGGCTGAGCCCCAGCATCCCCACAGATTCCTGATCGGGCGGGAGAAGCCAGGGGAGCAGAGCGAGGTGGCGCAGCTGATCCAGCAGACGCTGGAGCAGGAGCGGTGGCAGCGGGAGATGATCGAGCAGCGCTACACCCAGTACACCGAGGACGACGAGGAGGTGAGGGGGACAGCGCCCACCCAGCAGGGGACAGATTGTGGTCCCCTCACGCCATATGGGGCCTGTGACTCAGTTTCCCCAAGTGGGATGGGGTGGGTGGACCAGGATGGGGACCACCACGGACCAACGCTGCTCCGTGCCCTCCCCAGACGGGTGAATACGCCACGGACGAGGAGGAGGAGATGAGCCCCATGTTCCCCAGCGGTGAGATGGCCATCGAGGTGTTCGAGCTGGCCGAGAATGAGGACACGCTGTCCCCGGTGGAGATGGACCCCGAGAAGCTGGTGCACAAGTTCAAGGAGGTGAGGAGAGGACGGGGGGTGCTGGCGGTGTGTCATGAGGATGTGCCCACCCCATGCCAATGCCTGACTCCTCTTGCAGCTCCAGATCAAGCACGCTGTCACCGAGGCCGAGATCCAGCAGCTGAAGAGGAAGGTGAGCGGGTCCCCTGGATCCCTGCGGGCGGGAGGGACCCTCTCCATCTCCCCTGACCCCCCTTGGATCTCCATCTCCCTGATCCCCCTTGGTTCTCCATTTCCAAAGAACCCCTTTGATCTCCATCTCCCCAGCCCCCTTGGATCTCCATCACCCTCATCCCCCTTGGATTTCCATCTCCCTGACCCCCTTGGATCTCCATCACCCTCATCCCCC
>NW_010205912.1:0-4034 GCF_000695765.1 Mesitornis unicolor
GTCTGTGATTCTGTGTAATGGGGTACATGGCATTGTAGACACCAAACATGTGAAAAAGAATATAATAATATAATAGAATATAATAATATCTATATTATATATAGAATATAATAATATTTCTGTTTATTACAATCCAATAAAAACTCTGTTTTTTCACTTATTATTGTTACTTCTTTCTAGCTACTCTGTTTCTAGCTGATAGGTGATAATAGTCTGTTTTCTTTAGAAATTCCTGTGTGTGTTTTTAGGAGCAGATTCAAACCACAGACATCACAGGTAGTGCCCCTAAATGTCCATATATGATAATTATTATTCTTTCATCAGATGTACTGATTCCAAATGAAAAGACCATAGAGGCATTTTGAAGAAGAAGAGTCACTTGAGGAAGGACAGTTTTGTTAACATGGAGTGCTGGAGGATCTGTTTCCACCTAGGAATTAAGTTTAATTTCCAGTTATAAGAGAACACTGGGGAAAGAAGGAGAATAAAATCCCTGCTATTTTTAAATGTACTTATTCCCTCTGAGATCATGGTTTTCATGTGAACAGCCGCAGCAGAAATGTAATTTTTGTTTTCAGTTATTTTTGTTATTGTAAACTACTCCTTCTGTCGAAAGTATGTACTTAATTTTAAATGTGAATGCTAAAACTAATCAATATTAAATAAACACATCTTAATTAATAGCTCTTTGAAACATCACAGATCTTGTTCCTCCTCTTTTGTACACTCCCAGCAGAATTTTCAAATTTCATTAATAACACTTGACATAACCTAACTCAGCTACTTGTGAATGTAGTCAGCCACCATTGCTGTCTTACAGCTTTCCCTGCCGAAAAAGTTGATTTGTTTCAAAGCTGAATTGTGTAGATTTCTGATATACTTTGGATTGTGACTGCAACTGTGAAAATCCTTATCATGTTGTCAGTGTCTGAGTTGGGTTTTTTTTGCTTTAGTTAGTTTATAAAAAGTGTGAATTTGACAAGTTACAGTTTCTAGCTAAATTCCAGTTAGTGCATATTTTAACTAGTTTCTTACTCTAATTTTTTTCATATATGCTTTCTTATCTGATTTATTACAATTTGTGTTTTTAATTAGAGTCTTTTAAAAGAGATTTATACTTTTTTCTGGAGTACTGAAATAATCTTGAATATTCAAACAGTACCTAGAGCAAATTCTGTTTCATAAACATTTGACCAATAGAGCTATGTAAGGTTTTTTGCAGTAGAAAAAGGTAAGGTGCAGGAGAGAGTTTTTTCCCTCTGTCAAGAGGTGAATAAGAGCATGGCCAGTAATGATTGCGTGCATTTATTGAAGTGCTCGGTGTTGTATTTATGCCAGAGGTGCACACAAATAGGCACCTGCAGGCAAGGCAGGCACTTCATCAAGCGCTTTCCTTCTCAAAATCTTGCAGACATCAGCCAGAAGGGTGGATAGGTAGGTTGTCTGTAGGCAGGTGGGTGGTAGATTGATAGGTAGAGATTCATCAGAGCAAAACAATGGAAATAGTGATGATGATAAGTGGTGTTGTCCTTTTAAATGAATAGATTGTAACCTCACCATGTCTAATTTTCTCCATAGCTGCCTTCTTTTTTAAAGTGTATTTCCCTCCCTTCTAAAGAGACTAAATATGTCATCCTTCTTATGGAGATAATTTATGAGTTTGCAGTTCTCAAGAATTGTGTGTATTGGACAGTTTTTCTACACCACGCTTTTCAGTATTTTGTCTTATATGAGTGAGTCATTAACCCTCAGCATCATGGGAAAGCTCAAGAGAAGTGTTACACTGAGAGTGACAGATTAAGCTCATCCCAGACATTAATGCCAACAGTAAAAGTGGTTCGGAAAGCAAAAAAAATTAAACCCAAATGTCATCCTACCTGTGCATCAAGCTTACATGTGAAGCTTTCATACGTTTCACGTAAGAGGGCCAAATAAGCAGCAGTCTGGCCAGATGATTTTCTATCCTCTTCTTGTGGCATTTCCTTTGACTACATGGCTGGTTTTGGAGTATCCTGGCTTCCTGAAGCTGGAATATTGTGTTTGTACACTGCCACATTAAAGTGAACTCTTAGATCTTGCCTACTTCTAAAGAGCCGATGGTACTTCTGGCAATTTACAAAGAGTGTATTATACACGCTAGAAGTATGCAGCTGGTAGCTCCTATACGCAGGTAGTGGTAGTTAACGTCTGGAGTCACAGTAAAGTGCTGTATTGAAAATCTGGTGACATAGCTTAAAATGATTGCATGTGTATTCTTTTCAGGTTCTGATTGCCAGTATCATGTGCAGCTATAGCAGGGAAGACTGGACTGAACTTTCAAAAATGGCTGAGGTAACGGTTTCCTAAATGTGTTTCTGCATCTTTTTTTATTCTTCTTAAAAACAAGAGCGACGATAAGGAATATCTTGAAAGAAATAGATTCAAAGTGAAAAATGAGAATTTAAAGTATGCCTATTATAATTTGCTTATTCTGTGTTTTCATTAAAATGATGGAAATGTAAATTTAAAGGAAATCTGTTCCATAAAAATGGTCCCCTGGATTTTTAAGCAGTACCTGGAAAGCCTTTAGTCTTTGAATCTATATACTTTTTATTTGCATTTTAAGCAAACTGTATATTATGACGGATGCCCTGATAAAATTTAATTCTACCTTTGAGAGCCTAACTTGATCTTACCTTGCCTACAGGCACACTAGTTTGACAGCACCAGAAGAAATTTTGAATATAAAACTCTTGAATATTTAAAGTATAAAAGGCTCATTTAATGCTATTCTAGTTTTAATACAGACTTTCAAAAATGATAGCAGAGAAAGCCAGCATCTATAATAGCAGTCAGCAGGCTTCCTATAATATAAATCCAGTCTTACACAAATGCAAACAGACTATGCACCTGAAATTTTTATTAAATTTGAAGGAAAAAGCCTATTTAAAAACATGTACCTCTGTCCATAGGGAACAGTATAAGAAATACTTGATTAGGACCACAATAATTTTATTCAAAAAGGTGTCTGTATCTGAAAGTAATAAAAAGTTGTTATTTTTAAGTAAAATTGGTTTTTTTTTCACATAAAGTATCCAGTGAAAAAAAGCATAGTTTTAGATCAATAAAGGAAGGTTTTAACAAATTTAAGCCAAGAAGTAGTTTGTCATTGTTAATAGCATTAGGTCAGATTTAAATGTTTTACAAGTATTTTCTAATATATATATATGTTTTTATATGTGTGTAGATAAATTGATTTTGTGTTTTCACAAGGCTGAATGTGCCCGTTTGGACATCGTTGTTTCTTTATTCACAGCACCCTAAGTGCTCCTATAGTGATGTGGGAAGGCACTTCTCTATTTTCTTTGGGCACTTAAAACCTATGAGGAAAAAAATCACTTTGGGGACTTAGGGAAGTGAAATTAAACATTATCAGCAATTAACTTGGCGATCTTCAACAGTAGTCCATTTTATACCTGTATTTACCTAATTGACCATGAAATCTTTTGTGGAATCTGTGCTTGACAGGAGCAGTACAGCTCTTAAACTGACTAAGATGAATGGCTTTATTGTGCCGTTTGCCCCCCTTATTTGATCCAGTGGTACTGTTATCCAGGTTTAAGACAGATATTTCCAATCTGTGTTTGTATTTATGTTACCTCTTTAGAAAAAAAGTAGTTCTTTAAATGCACTCAGTAACGTGTAACCTACGTGATACAACTACTGCAAAGTGGTTGTTAGTCTCTGCTCTGTGGAGAGCCGCACACTTGGTTGGGGTGCTCTAGAATCCAGAGCTGAAGAGCAGTGATATTTAATCACATGCATAGGATCCTACCTAGGAGGTAATGGATGTGCCTTTCCAAAGAGCAGAAGCCCCAGAAGGTACCGCAGTGCCTCTCGGCAGGAGGACGACCTATTCATACGAAAGGTCAGCTTGTCACAGAGGCCGACAGCACCAGCAACAGCGCGGCATGGCTGGGCTCGCAGAGCTGACCAGGACCTGGAGGGTTCCTGAAAGTGATGGATGGCTTCTCCCCGGCTCACGCGCTTGGGGA
>NW_010205912.1:4050-7979 GCF_000695765.1 Mesitornis unicolor
CAGCAGGAGAAGTTGCTCCAGTTCAATAAGTGAAAACAAAATGCAAATTCAAAACAAAACACTGGTTTCAGCCACGTGGAAGGCGATGGGAAAAGTTTCTTGTCTCAGGCCGGAGGAGAAAAAAAAGAGGAGGAGGAGCATGTTGGTGTGATTGCCCTTGTGCACCTTGGCTCCTTTGCCTTTTTAATTGTAACTAATGGAAGATGCTGAAAAGAAATTAGCACGAATGATATGTTTGTATAGACTTTAATACTCTCTTGTTTGGCTTCAGAAACAGAAGTATTTAATGACAAAAGCTATGGCACAGTACAGATCTCTGCAGAAAATTTAGAGACTAAATTAATTAAAGCAAAAAGGAGAAATTTAGTATGAAGTCACAGTTCTTCAGAGCACAGAAGCACCTTGGTAACGTTGACTATTGATCCTTGTTCTCAGTGCTGCCCCTAGACCCTGTAATTACATTTCATTTTTTAACGTTTTCCAGATGTGCTTGTCTCTGTTTAATTTATTTTTTTACTTTAATTTCCTGTGTAATTTTGGAAAGCCACATCAGGTTTTGAATTTTTTCTTTGTAACAATCAACACTTTTCTTTTTCAGGCTATCATCGCTGTAGCTTTCTCTCTTTAAAAGAAAAATCAAACGTCGAGAGAAATTTATTTAACATGAATGGTAAATGCTACAGGAAAGAGTACATTACTTGAAGTTAGCTATTCTTTTTTTTTTTCCCTTTTGCATGTTTCATAGGTTGCTGGTGCCGATGCGCTGGAGTTAAATTTATCATGTCCTCATGGTATGGGGGAGAGAGGCATGGGCCTGGCCTGTGGGCAGGTAAGACTGTAACCGCAATCTCTTTCATGTCTCCTCAGCAATCCTGCACTATCACATTGATAGTTACACCTCGGGGGGAAGACACAAGGAGCAGATTACTAGCTTGAGATTTTTAGGTTGAATGTGTTTAAATATTTAGTGCTGAAAGCAGAAAAAAAAAGACAGAAGCTGAGAGGATACAAAATGCTTAGTTTTGCTGAGAAAAAAATGCATTATGTATTTGACAGGAAACAAGATGAAAACAAACAGTTTCTAAAAAGCACTTGGACAGAATTTGTTGGTTTCCATTTCAGTGCCCTGTAGATATCTTTTAGATCACAACCTGGTGACTACTGTATATATCAATAATGATTTTGAAGGACATGGAATATGCACACATTTTATTTCACAGTTTTTAGCATGTGAACTAAACTGTATTTTATAATCATGGAACAGGGCACATATTCCGGTAGTGCCACCTACAGTTAAAGTCTTCTCTTTTAAGAGCCTGTGTTCTGTAACCTATAGACCTGATTGTTTATACAGCTTCAGTTGGAATTATCCATGCCTGATGTAGAAATCTGGTGCAGAGTCTATCAATACATCCAGTGACTTCAGTTAGGACAGCGTGGGTTGTTTTGCCCATGAAAAGAAAATAAACATGCACAAAAGGCAATTCTCATACTGATATCCTTTTGAGCTTTTCAGTTTTTGCATGTTTTGGTCATGGTTTAAAATTTGTTTTGGCTTTGAAACACGCCCAAATGTTGTGAACTTGGAAGTCTCTGAAAAATCTTGGTTCACAGTCTACTGTGAGGGATTTTGTAGAGTTTGAACATCCAAGTTGCAGAATTCTGAAGCCTGCTCGATTCCCCAACTTCCTACATTCTGACGAGAGGGGAAGAGGTGAGAGATGCAAAGTGGGAATCATGATTATATGCCCTAAAATTGACACATACTGTTCAGTTGATCCCCTTGGAGAGGACTAGTAGACATTTTAATTCATCCTCCTTTCCTCAGTTAAACACAGAACTTTTAAGAACTGTGATGTGGTTGGATAACTAAGCCATTAACTGTCTTAAACTTTTAGTAGGGAAGCAATAGGAGCTGCAACGGTGGACACACTTCAGGTGTAGCTTTATCATGGCAATGCTGTCAGGCACAGTGCATGGGATGTTTCATTATTTCCTGTGAACAAAACGATGCCAATCTGTTCCACGATAGAGTTTATTATTTTTGCTGAAAGTAATCTGGATGCTTTTCATGGCCAGTTGTCATACACTGAAGTTATGATTAAAAATGGGAGAGGAGAAATGATAAAAACTCTCCAGGTTTTATCGCTAGCAAAATGGTAATAGTTATTGTTTCCCTTCCCCCCTCCGAATTACATTCAACAACAAAGAGTAATAGTAGCCATTTTTATAAGTTTATGAAGCAGTCCCCACCGTTCACTCTGCACAGCGCAACTCAATAGTTTGAGTGCTTTTTGGTCAGGGAGAGCCCTGAAGGTTTCACACAAAAGCTGAAAGCGGCTTCTATCCATGCATACTTTTTTTTCTCCCTTTTTTTTTTTATTTGAATATGTTATTTCCAACTTTCACTGGCTGGAATAATATATGCATGCAAAGTTGCTTAGAAGTGTAGTCAGTAGGGAGCTGTCTGGGTACATGAGTTTTTACATATCTTTCAGCCATTGTAAAATCAGAGAACCAAATGCAAAATCTGAGCACTCAGGGCTATCGTGTGGATTTGTGAGTCTCCTTGGAGGACATCAGATCCATAAAGCAAGAAGAAGATTACATTATATATACATATATGTTTGTATAACAATAAAATTTCCCTCTTCCCCATACAATACAGATATGCTTTTGAATGTTTAATGTATACTACTCTCATTTGCATATATTCTTGTGTTTTCTTAACTGTCTCACCAAAACGAGAGCACAGAAAAGAATGTACTTCTTCTGCTAAATAAAATAAAAAAAGAAGCCATCTTTGGAGGGCCAGATCCTGAGGTACTTCCTCAGAGTTTACTAAAATTAAGTTATGGTGGCTTGAAATGAAGTTCATCCAAGCAAAGCATGAGGATAAACTGGATAAAATAATGATACGTGCAAGGAGATTTATCAGTAGCCCTTCAGGGGGCTTCATCGTGTGGTAGCCCCTGGAGGTCCCATCATAAGTGCTAGGAAGTATTTTGGCTCTACTCCTACTTTTTAAAAATTATATTTTTGTACTCCCAGAGCTAAAGTCCAATAGGTCCTGCATAGGTGGTGTGGGGAAGAGAGGGCTCAGATATGCTCTGGAGAAAAACCCACCACTCGATATCTGGAAGTCAGGAATCACAGAATCAGAATCACAGAATCGCTCGGTTGGAAAAGCCCTCTGAGGTCATCACGTCCAACCATTCCTGTCTACCCCCTAAACCATATCCCTAAGTACCTCATCTACCCGCTCTTTAAATACATCCAGGGATGGTGACTCCACCACCTCCCTGGGCAGCCTGTTCCAGCTTCTGACGACCCTCTCAGTAAAGAACTTCCTCCTTCTCTCTAACCTGAACCTCCCTTGGCACAGCTTGGTGCCGTTTCCCCTTGTTCTATCCCCATCACCTGGGAGAAGAGACCAGCACCCACCTCTCTATGAGGCACTCATAGAATGAGGCACTGAGAGCAGCTTTTCTGGTTGTAGAGCGAAGCAGGTTTTCTTAAATCTTTTTGATAACATAATCCACGTGTTCATAGGAAAATTTTTTAGGGAATAGGTCCCTTTTCATGCCTAAGTGCATTAAATCCTCAAGAAACTGCAGAAGTTGCTGACGTGAAAAATAATGACAGGAAAACATGTATGTGTATTTCACTGTTTATAAAGCCTAAAATGTCCTGCCTTTTATTGTTGTTTTAAAAAAGGGAAAGGAAAGGTTAATTGCACTGTCTACTTCTCCTTATTTCAATTCCTATGGTGTGCCTAAGGGTAGGTGTAGAAATCTGGGAGCATCAGATTTGTCTTTTCTCTACCCTATTTTGTTATCTACTCTCAAACACTTCCACTGTTTTACATGCACTGTAAATTTTAAAAATTCCAGATATATCCTAATTATATATATATATATATATATACA
>NW_010205913.1:0-459 GCF_000695765.1 Mesitornis unicolor
GCTGGGTTCAACCGTTCCCTGCCTCGGCCTGCGCCCGGGGGGGAACTGAGGCACAGGGGACAGAACTGAAGTATGGGGGGAACAGGCGTTGGGGGTAATAGAGATGGGGGAAACTGAAGTATGGGGGAAACTGAGGCACAGGGAGGGAGAAACAGGCATGAGGGGGAAACAGATATGGGGAAACTGAGGCACGGGGGACAACTGAAGTCTGGGGGAAACAGGCACAGGGAGGGAGAAACAGGCACGAGGGCGAAACAGATATGGGGGAAACTGAGGCATGAGGAGCAGAACTTGAAGAATGAGGGGAAACTGAGGCACGGGGTTGGAACCAGGTGCAGGGAAACTGAGGCACGGGGAGGGGAACCGAAGCATGAGCTTAAAAAAGTGGTTTCTTTGGGGTGCTCAGAGCTCGGGGCCCCCCCGTTCGTCGCCGCCCCCCTCGGGCCGAGCCTCCTCTTC
>NW_010205913.1:540-1246 GCF_000695765.1 Mesitornis unicolor
CGCCAGGTTGCGCAGGGAGATGCAGGTCATGAGGGCGCTGCAGGGGTGCGGGGGAAAGGAGGTGAATACGGAGATTTGGGGATGGGGACTCCCAAAGGGGGACCCCCAGAGAGGTGGGGACACCAATGGGAACCCCTGGGTGGAGACCCCAGAGAGGGATGGGGATGGGGCCAAGAGTGGGGACCCCCAGAAAGGGATGGGAACCCCCAAATGGGGATCCAGGAAAGGGATGGGACCCCTAAAGAGAGATGAGGACCCCCAAAATGGGGACCCCAGAAAGAGATGGGGATGGGACCTTTAGAAAGGATGGGATGGGGACCCTGAAATAGGGACCCCAGAGAGGGATGGAGATCGGGACCCTGAAATGAGGACTCCAGTGAGGACAGGGATGCGGACCCCCAGATGGAGACTCCTGAGAGGGATGGGGACCTCCCAGAAAGGGATGGGGATGGGGACCCTGAAATAGGGACCCCAGAGAGGGATGGGGACTCCAGAAAGGAATGGAGATGGGTACAGGGATAGGGACCCCAGAGAGAGGGATGGGGACCCTGAAATGTGGACTCCAGTGAGGACAGGGACATGGACCCCCAGATGGAGACCCCTGAGAGGGATGGGGACAGGGATGGGAACCCCGGATAAGGATAGGGACAGGGAGGGGGACCCCAGACAGGGATGGGACCCCCGGGTAAGGACAGGGATGGGGACC
>NW_010205914.1:0-909 GCF_000695765.1 Mesitornis unicolor
CGGCGTGGAGGTCGCACTGCGCGTTCAGCAGCACCTCCGCGATCTCGGCGCTGCCCGTGAAGGACGCCCAGTGCAGGCAGATGTTCTCCTCCTGGGGGGGGAAGAATTGATACCCCATGGGGCAAAAACACCACCCCCCGGGGCAGAAAACCACCTCCTAGGGCAGGAACTGGGGTAAAAAACACCTCCTGGGGGGGGAAACAGCCTCAAAACTGCCCCAAAATGACATGGGGAGGGACTTGAAGCTGCCTTTAGTGGGGACAGACATCTTGAAACTGGTGGAAAAGAATTGAAACCCCGTTTTGTAGGGACAGGGATCTTAAGCAGCCTCAGAAGCATCGGGGGGGGTCCTTAAATCTGCCTCTTGTGGGGACAAGAACCCTAAATAACCTTAAAAGCATCAGGGGGGCGCTTAAAACTGACTTTTGTGGGGACAGAAGTCTCGAAACAGCCTCAAGGGGACATGGGGACAGCCTTGATACTGCCTTTTCCGGAGGCAAACCCCTCATAACCGCCTTTGGAGCACTTGGGGGTCCTTGAAACCATCTTCTGTGGGGACAGAGGCCTCAAAACCACCCCAAAAGCATCTGGGGGGGACCTTGAAACCACCCTGGGGGGCCTCAAAACTGGTTTTTTTGGGAACAAAGCCCTTGGAACAGCCTTAAAAGAACCTTTTCTGATGACAGGGACCTCATCACAGCTTCAGAAGCACCTGGGGGGCCTTGAAACCACCCCAAAACCATCTGGGGGGTGCTTGAAACCACCATGGGGGGCCCCGAAACCACCATGGGGAGCCTTGAAACCACCCTGGGGAACCTTGAAACCACCCCAAAAGCATCTGGGGGATGCTTGAAACCACCCTGGGGGGCCTTGAAACCACCATGGGGGGCCCTGAAACCACCATGGGGA
>NW_010205914.1:954-1283 GCF_000695765.1 Mesitornis unicolor
GGGACAAACCCCCCCTGGCAGCCTCAGATGCATTTGGAGACCCTCGAAACCGCCTTTTGTGGGGATGAAGACCCCAAAACCGCCCCGGGAGGGTCCCCAAACCGCACCGTGGGGAGGTGGGGGAAGGGGGTCTCACGTTGTCGGTGAGGGTGACGTCGGCCCCGCGCGTCAGCAGGCGCCGGATCACCTCGATGTGCTTGTGCTCGGCCGCCCAGATGATGGGGGTCCAACCCCCGTTGTCCTGGATGTGATAGGGAGGACAGGGATGGGTGGACGGGGTCAGCACCCCCCAAATGTGGGGGGGGGACGGCCCAGGACCCCTCCTCACC
>NW_010205915.1:0-10258 GCF_000695765.1 Mesitornis unicolor
CGTGTGATGGCACTCAGGATGATTTACTCCACAGAATCTTCTTACAAGCATGAGGAGTGGGGGAGAGTTACTTGGAGTATCTGCTGCTTAATCTGTTGTTTTAAACAGTGGTGGTGTAGTTGTCCACATACTGATCTGTGAACTTCTGTTAGGTGTAAAGCCACCATTAGGAGCCTGGACCTCAAAAGCTATTTCTTTAATGAAACAACTGGTGAAGGATAAATTGTTAACAATAAAAGTAGTGGATAAAGAGAGTTACAGTGCTGTGGTGGAGCTTGTAGATGCATCAGTTACCCCAGCAATAAATATATCGAGCCATCTCAGAGAGAAAGTCTGTGCAGCTGAGGAATCAAGGTTGGCCGTACAAGCAATCAGAATGGGCAATGCTGAGCAAGCAAATGGTGAGTACGAGCACAAAAAGGCATTACTTAACCTCCCACTAGAGTGGGTACAAGGAATGCAAGTTCTTAACTGGTGACAGCTTTCCGGTCTGGCTCATGAAGTCCACCCTTCACAGCTCTGAAGTTTAACCATGGCAACTTTGCCATGAAGAAATTGTGTGTTTGCTTGTGTGTGTGTGTAAGCATATGTAAAAAAGTTGCGATTGCTTACTGCTGAAAGACCATACTAGTATTTCACTTTCTGTCGTAAGAAGTCTTAAAATTTTCAGTTGAATTAGCATATGACTTGTTAGTACCTCCTTGTTCTTATGCCCTTGTCTTTAGTTCAGACAGTATTTCATCTTCATTGTCCTATATTTTACACCTAAATCCACATATTTAGTCCTTGAAGATTTGTTATTTTATTATTTGTTATTTAATTATTTTAATTTCTCTTCCTTCCTGTACATCTGTCTTATCTTTCCTCTCTAGAGGACACCATGAATCAAATTTGCAAGTGGAGTAAACTAACTCTTAAAGAAACAGTAGATGTCATAGTGTGTGCACTGTACAATCCTGGAGAATTCTACTGTCAGGTTTCCAATAACAGTGGTAAGTTTATTCAGCTTTGTTCTTTCTGTTAGTTTCTTTGCTCACTCATTTGTCATTTATTATAGTTCTGATGCATCATTGTTTCAAGTGAGCGTATAGCATCAAGGCTTAACTCTTGAGTTTTTGTATCTAAGAGCACAAGTGGAATGATAAAGAAATTGGATGTATGTAGTGACTAAAATCTGAAAATGTTGAAGGTAAGCAGTTGAATGAAATTTAATCTAAGAATGTAAAGAAAAGTGAAAAGAGCTACCATAACCTGGGCAAAGCATATCTAAACAGAAGATAGCAAATAAGAGACATGTTCCCTGTGTCCATACAGTACTTACTGGAGCTCTCTTCTAGTGCTGTTATAAACACTTGCAAAGAATCGAAGGAGATAAAATAATACAAAAATGAGAATTTGCAGCTTTTGAGACTGAACTTGCTCTTGGATAAGCTCAAAAACTCTCTTATTCCTCTATTTGCGTGTATAAAGACTTCTGATAGCCACTGGCTTTTTAACCTACTAGAAAAATGATGAAATTCAGTGTCTGGAAGTGGAAGGTAAAGGCATTCAAACCAAAACCAGATCTTAAAAAGTGAGGAGAGCTTATTCCTTGACTTATCTAAGGATAGTATAGATTCTTTGTAGCTCTTTATATTTAAGACATGACTGAATTCCTAAATGGGATATTACAGATCAGACTGAAGGACTTGATATAAAAAATAAATAAGCAGGATGAGATCCCATAATTGTCCTGTGGAGTGGTTGAACTAGATAATTCACATGGTGGTGTCTGGCTATAATATATACTTCAGATTTTGGAGTGAAGGGTGCTTGTTGGATTAGTAGGAAGAATTTGTGGTCATTTTGCTATCATACTGAACTAATTTGTCAGTAAATATCAGCTATTGCTCCTCCTCCCGCTAATAAGTTTGTCTAGTAAGTTAAATAGTTAACTCAGTGCCAACAGAGTTTTGTTTTTTTGTTTGGTTGGGGTCTTTTTTGGTGAAATTCATGGAAATCTCCTGTAAAAATCTTTGTAAGTAAGCTATGCAGTGAACAGTATTGATAAACTTCAAGTCACTTTATTTCATTGATCTCATATTTTGGAATTTTTCTTTCTAATTTTCAGAGTTACTTGCTCTAAACTCACTTAACAGATCATTGTCTGAGTACTGTCAGAAAACTCCACCAAATTTTTTTAAGCCTGAGAATGGAGAACCTTGCTGTGCTTTTTTCTCGAGTAAGTAACAGACTAAAATATTTGTTTTTAAAGCATAGCACAAAGCAAAGAAAAATAATAAAATTGGATATCTGATAGTTTGCATTGGTAGAGGGTAACAAAGAATTGGATTTGTTTACTAAAAAATAAATGCTTATAAACTTACAAAACATGTGAAATAGGTTTTTTTTTGTTTTGTGGTTTGTTTTGTTTTTTTCCTATTTTTCTTTTTACAATTAGATGATGGTAACTGGTACCGTGCTTTGGTGCAAAACGTTACTTCAGGTGGAACTGTTCAAGTATGCTTTGTGGACTACGGAAACGTTGAGGAAGTACCACTGGATAAAATACGGCACATCTCACCCTCATTCCTAGAACTTCCGTTTCAAGCAATTAAATGCTGGCTCTCAGGTCGATCTTCTTACTGTTGGTGTTTTGGGTTTTTTTTCTCTTGTAAGAACTATTGCACTTAGAGACTTGCTGCTCCGTGGGAAGGAGGTGGTGACAGGGTATGATTCACAGAACTCTGTTTCAGGAGGGTTTTTTGGTTGCTTTTCCCTGAGCTCCTGACAGTGCCATGGAGTGAAGGGGAGGTTACTTACTGATTTACCAGTCAAAAGGAACTTCTTGTTTAGTTCTGCTTACTCTGTAGTACTTACTAGCTTTTGGTTGCTGCCTTGCTGAGAGTAAATGTGCTTTTGTGCAACTTGATTATTTCTCAAAATTTTTGCAGGCAAAGGGGCTCATTTGTTTTTATGGACCAAGTTGGCCTTTCAGTTCCCTGCAGGGATGTTTCATTTGAGTTCTGCGGAATTTGGCACTGTACTGCTGTTTCTCAGTCTTCTACCAATTCTCTGCTTCTTCCTTTTCCACAGCAAGTCACTCAAAATTGTACATAATTATTCTTTCTTTCTAATGTACTTTACTTGTTTTAAAAATAAAAAAAAATGTGGAAATCAGGAAAAGCTCAAAAACACATTCCCTCAAGGTGTCTCCTGCTTGGGTTTTTTTTTAAATCTCTTGAAGCACTTTGTTTTTCTGCTCCTTTGATAAAAAGGCTATATTAAACTGATTCACAAACAGTCTTTAACAGTGGTGTTTGTGCTAAGGCACAAGGATTTACTTGGTAGGATATCGTAAAATGTAGAAAACAAAAATTGGGAGTCCTAAGGAAATCTGCTTTTTTAAAAGAGAGGAGAAGGAGGAATATCAGTTAACAGGATGAAGTACAACGTTTATCCCTAAGATAGTAAAAATAGCTTTGTTAGAGTTGTGCTTTTTAAAAAATGGATTTTTTTTTTAGTGGAAAAACATTTTAAGGAATGTAATGTTGAAGAAAGTCACTTAATGGATATATTTTGACCAATTCTACTTCCTAGGTGTAAAGCCTGGTAATAGCAAATGGATTCCAGAAGCTACAGCAAGATTTCGTATGTACACTGCAGGGATAAAGCTTCAAGCCAGAGTAATTTGCCTTTCCAGAGATGGAGCAGGTGTAGAGCTTATTGACAATTCCACAGGCCATCCAAAAGTGATCAATGAGATATTAACTTCTGAAAAATTGGCTGTAAAGGAAGTTCTGCAAGATAAAAAGAACTTTCCAAACAAGTCTGTTGACAAAAAAGGTAATTAAATTAATGTCAACTTGTAGATTGAACAAGAATTTTCAGTATTCCAGCCTCTGTGATCTTGCTGTTTGATATCAATAATAAACTTGTATAGTTTTGATTATATTGTCAGTTTTTTCAGTTAAACACAAGCTGCCCTGCAGGTGGCATTACAGACAAAAAGAGAGAGAAAAATCGCTGGGTTTGTGTTAAATGAATGCTACTTGAATATTTGATAGTAGAAAGTTACAAATTTGCGATGACTGAAACTTTTCCCATGTTTACTTTCCAATATTTTTTTTTATGACTTTTATTTTTTACTTTAGTTACTTTTCTATGCAAATAGTTTATTAACAGCAAATTAAGCAAGAATTATCGTTGTTTAAATTTCTCTTTTTAAAGTGAAGACATGCAGTTGTCTCTAAAATTCAAAAAGATGCTCTGTAACAGTTTGTTAACAGCGAGTTAACTTAACTTTTGTATGTGCGGAGGAAAATGGTACACTGTATTTTCTTACTATTTCCATTAGGAACCTCACTTGGGCACTGGAAGTCGATCGAATTGGCTATAGATGAAACCCTGTATGTCTGTGTAACAGAAGTTGTCAGCCCAGACTTGTTCTACGCTGTACCAGTTCAAAATAAAGGTAAGAAAAAAGTGTTCCTAATATCAGTAAGAAGTCACTGTTGCAGGCTAGTTAATAAAATGAATGCCTATAGTGCACTGAACCATATGGAAATGTAGCTCGGACAGTAGAAAAAATATTAAAAAATGCCAAAGGTGGGAGCAGGGGAGCTTAAAATAAGTATGCTCTTCATTATACCCAATTGTGGTTAGTTATTAAATGTTTTGGGTTTTTTTCTGTAGATCAAGAGAAGCTACGTAGGCAGCTGATTGAACTAGAAGGCTATTGTAAATCTTGTAAGAACCAGCCCTTCAAACCAAAACTGGATGAAGCTTGTTGTGCCAGGTTTTCAGGTGAGATGATCATTCATTCTTGTATTTCCTTGACCAGCATAAAACACAGCTTCCTTTTTTGCTTTAGAAAAAGGGAAAATGCCAACTTTTAAAGTACTTACAGACCTCATAATTCCGTTCCAAAGGAGAGCCTGGCTGCATCTTTAGGGCAAGTGAATGATGTGACAGTCTGGGAGAGAAAATAAGGAATAGGTTGTGCCCTGCAAAATGTGTGGAGCTTTAAGAGGAAAGAACAGTGAGTTACTGTTTAAACTGGAATTTGGTTGTGCTGCCCTGACTCACAAGGGCATGAAATCCATGGCAGAGCAACAGTGCACTTGCATCCGTACAGATCCACTTCTGATTTGGGGGTGCTTGGGTCGTTTTTTGTTGCTGCTTTGTGTAAGCATGGGGTGGTGACACTGGCTATGGCAATTGGTCATTCAGCCTTGGCCAAATAAGCTGTCTGTGCTTACTGAACTGTTAGTTCACATCAAAAGCATTATTAACAGTGAGGGAAATTAATTATTGTCTTACTCTTTCTGAAGAGGGGATACTCTGTTGATATATTAGCTCAATACTTAAAAAAATAAAGTAGCGATGATTCTTAAATATTAAATATTGACTGCATGTGGATTGTTACAAGAGACCTGGCTAGCTGCTGGAAATGAATTTGGGTGCTAGATCATATAACAGCTCATGGAAAACAGGATAGATGAATTTAAAACAATACTAGGCAGATCCCAAGAGCATACCTAAGAGTTTGACAGTTGTTTTTTACTTTCCACAGATTTATATTTTTTTGTTTATCACTCTTCAGGATAATTGAGGAACAAGGATTATTTTTTTTTTAATTTTAGTTATGAGAGGAAATATGCATTGAAAAATGAAAGGAGCGAGAAATACAGTGTGCAGACATCCGTAAAACAGTACTGTAGTAAAAATCTATCTGTATAATTTAAGCAAAACTCTGAAAGCAACACTTAGAGTTACGAATACAGCAATCAGAAACTATTCCCTTGTTCTGTGGGCTTGCTTCTTAAGTGGCCTTTTGTATATACCGGGGTATTTAAAAATTCCTGGAAAACTATATCAATTCTTGATCTTGGTATAAGCTGTGCTTCTAAGAGGGTACTTCACATGTGATTCTTCTTGTCCCAATCTTTTCAGGTGATGGCCATTGGTACAGAGCTCTTGTTCTGGAAGTCTCTCAGTCTGTAGTGACAGTACTGTATGCAGACTATGGGGACACAGAAACTTTACCACTTTCACAGGTGCTGCCAATCACAGATTCCTTCTTAAAGCTGCCTTTTCAGACAATTAAATGTTCACTTGCAGGTAAAAAAAAAAACAACCTAAAACACCCACCCCCAGAAATCCCTGACTGGTTGGTTGTTTTCTTGCACATTATAAATCTGTATCTATCCTAATAATAGTGGGGTTTTTTTAACTGACAAACAGCATGATGAGCTGTTGAAATAGTATGTTGGTTAGCACTGTGAAAGTTGTTTTAGGAAATATGTTTTTAGTTAGTTATCTGTAGAATCTAAGCTGTTTATATTAGGGAAATTTAGCATCATATTTTCAAAAACTGTGGTAGCATTGTAAGTCTTACCATAAAGGAATTCTTTATAGAACAAACTTGATTGTACTTTTTTTTTCAGGAATAGAGAAAGCTAAGTGGTCTCCATTATTACTTGACAAGTTCAGAAAAATGCTATTGAATAAATACATCACCATTACAGTGAAAGGGATAAATGGAAATGTTAATTTAGTAACGGTGGACAAACTTTCTGAGGATGGTAGTCTGAATGTAGCTGACAGACTGGTAATGGAAGGTTTGGTCAAACCCTGCAGGGCTGAAAGCTTACATACTGAAGATCAAGGTACTTTCTTTCACTTAATTACTTCTTAATTTAAACTTAATTTGAAGAACTGTGGACATGTGGAATGCCTAAGTGACTCTTGCTTCCAAAAATCTTGAGAGTTCCACACGTCACCTTTTAAATTAGGGAAGCAGTATCCATGTGTATTTTGCTCATTCACTTGCTTTCATTTTTTTTTTTTTTGTAGGCAGTGGATGTGAGGCCAAATGCTGCTGCAGAGAATTAAAAATGCAAGTAAGATTCAGTCCAAGCAATACTTGCTTTTTTGCTGTTTCCAGAATTTAAAAGAAATGCTATGTGGGAAGCAAATGGAAGGAGGGAGACGAAATAGCGAACTGAAACATTGAAGATACACACAATTCACTTGGTGTATTTCAGATAGCAGAGATTAATGTGTGCCACAGTTTGTCATGAAATGGGCTGAGAATCTGAGTTCAGGAGAATACTGGAATTTGTAACGGTGTTGGCCAGTTGCAAGATTGGTTTTGTTTTGGTTTTGTTTTTTACTACTGAAAAAAAAAATCGTGTCTTATACAGATACTGCACATTTCTGTAACTTTCGAAAGCTCTCTGGATCTAAGCTTTCTAATTTTTTATTTTAACTTAGGCTATTTGTGAAAAATCAGAACTTTTAGTAATCTAAAGTAACTTAAAGTATACCAGAAAAGATGGATCAGAATCTTTGTCAGAGAAATGAACAAAATTTGAAATGTAAAGACAGAAACCCCTTTTAAGGGTAGTTTGACCTTCCCCCTCTCCTCCCAGCCAGACCCAGCAGGCTCAAAAGCAAAAATATGCACTATGCTATTTTGAAGGTAGGTTCAAGGTCATTTAGACCCAGTTTACCGCTTCAGAGTAAGCGGTTACCAGCAGTTTAGTGGCAAAAAGGTAGTAAAGCTATGCTATTCTCTTCCCCCTCTGTCTCTTTGATCTTCAGTTTGATCCAGCTGATGTCTTTTCTTACTGCAGTTTGGTCATTTTCTGTTTTCTGTCATCCTTCCTTACTTGGGAAAGATCAGCAATTTCAAAAAAAGAGAATAATATATTTTTAATTATTTCTGCTTATTCCACAGCTTAAAAAGCATGAACAGATCCTACTCTTCTTTTTAAACATGTATGGGAATCCAGATGGGTTTGCTGAAATGAAAAAACTGTTGGACCACTAAGTCTCGAACATGTACCCTTTCAGTTGTGTGTACACCAGGTTGCTGCAGTTCCTTTTTTGGAAGAGCAAGTGTATTCATCAGCTTAAAAATGGGAGTCGCTTTGCAGAAATTCAGCTAAGTACCTGTATTTATCTGTATGCTTGGATTGTTGTTGTGATACAAGTTTGTAACTTGCAGGATTTCAAAGCTGCAAGCTAAATTTTCAGTTATGTTTTTGTTTTATACCACTAAGGGTTTTTTTGCTTTTATTTTGCTGTTGTATGCACATAACTCTGCGGAGTGACCATTGCATCGTGAGTCTATTCTGCAAACTTACATATTGAAATCGTAAAGCTTACTTCAACTTTGGTACCATTAATTGTACTTGAAAAATCTGTATCTTACCTCAATTAGTCTTCTTTCAACTTAATTTCTGGTCTGAAGTTAGACTGAAAATTGTTCTCCATAAACTTTGTTTCAGTATCATTAAAGGCTAAATCTTGTCTTGGACTGCATATAGAGAGTTCTCTTTAAAATCAGTGCACACTTAAATGTGCACAGTTTTTTAGTTACACTTACACTGTATAATATGAATCTGTGAATACTGTTTTGTAGTAAATTGTATGAGAGCTGTTCTGTCTATAGCTATGTTGTCAGGATTTCTACCCCATCGAGTTTTTTCACATCAAGATAAACAAATCCCATTATGGGATATGATGAATACTGAATCAAATTATTAATGGATTTTCAGTATTTTTCTAAAATGTAGTTGATCCCTGATTGTAATTTCTGACTAATCCAGTGGTAGTGTTACTAAGGAGTACCAAATTATTTTTTATAGACCACATAACACATTGAAACTGCCGGGTTGGCTTTTTTGTCTGCTTGAAGTATGTACTTTAAGTTTGAGCTTTGTGCAATTTGGAAGGATCTGGAGATTAAACTTGTGAAAATTTTTTGTTTGTTTGACTTAAGCATAATAAAACATTAAATTGTTTCAGATTTTTTTTCCTTGCATCTTAGTTTTTGCAGCGTCATATTCTTGCAGTATCGAAGAATTAGACAAACGCTTGTGCCTCCAGTGCTGAGCCAAGATTATGGCTGCCTTAAGTGTCCTTTGACTTCCTGTGACAAGCGTGGCTTTCACAAGCGTTTGCCCGCATGCAAAGCAACTCTCTGATGCTTTAGTCCTCCCATGGCTCTTGTTCCCTTGTCTGCATACCACCTCTCCTAGCAGCTAGGCATTGCATTTCAGAAGATGAAGTAGTCAAAAGCAGTCTCTCCAAAGCTGGACTATCCTGTAGTGCCACTGTATTTAAAATGAATTGCCCTGGTACTGCTTTCTTCCTTGGCTTTTGTTGTGGGAGCTGCTTTTTGGTGGTGGGTGTGTGGTGGGGTGGAATCTCACCTGATTACATATCCTTTCACTCCAGGTCGGACCTTTGCAGAACAGAACAACTGAACAAGGTCCTGTAGGGCACAGCTCATCTCGTGTCCTTACTCTTGTGAAGTTCTTGCATTGCTCAAGGACTGTTTACAGGGAGAGTATGGTAGGCGCTGCATGTCCAGGTGGAGAAAAGAAGTGAAAGCAGAAAAAGGAAAGCTGATCTAGGAAAAGATCTGCTACTTTAGTGTAGCCTCTGTTAGGAAATAAACTTATTACAGGCTTAAGTTCAGTTTTATTCTTAGAAAATGTAGCTATTTATAACTCCAAAATACATTCAACTAACACTTTTCAAAGAATATTAACTTGTAGAAGTTTTTTTTGATCCTACAGTTGCACAGCCTCAGTTGTAAGAAAAGAACACCAAAAAACTCCCCAAAACAAACCCTAAAAATGCCTATATTTTTTAAAATGAACTTCTTAAATAATTCCTATATGTGTAGCAGGTGTGAATATGGTACTTTTACTGACAGGTGAAGAATAGTTTTCCGTGAAAAAATTAGTATGAGGCAAGACATTATCCTAAATGAAGCTGTTTTATGGCTGTCGGTGGTGCCCAGTAATCTTGCAGGCTGTGGTGTTACTGCTGCCCTGGGTTGCTGCCAGGCTTGTGAACTGTGCACCAGGGGTGCTGATATTTTCAGCTGTACTTTGTCTGTCAGATGAACTGGTACAACAGTGTGACTTTTAAACGCAGCCTAAAGCAATGTGGGTGTTCTTTGGTTTGGGTGGTTTTTTCCAAATCTTAATTGTAAATGGGAGGATGTGATGGATGAGGAGACACTGTCAGAGCTGCACACAATATAAATCAGAGTGTGAAGGAGGCTACTTGTGAGCCCATCAAGGTGCACAAGGGCTACGCAATGCAGTCCTGCAGAAAAAAAGTTAAAATGCGACTTACACCGTGGGGTTTCTCTCTTTCTCTTTTTTTTTAACTTGATAACATCTTAAACCTCTGCCTTAGAGGTTGAGGACCGTGTAGGAAAGCAGAAGTTGTCGCGGCAGCGGCTGCGGGTCCA
>NW_010205916.1:0-209 GCF_000695765.1 Mesitornis unicolor
CCCAGCCCCGCTCCCACTCACTTTGCTTCGGCGCTCAGCACCTGGTTCTTCCTCAGCACCGCCGCCAGCATCACCCCAGGGCCGGGCAGGGGGGAGAGACAACCCGGTCCCTGCCGCGCGTGGCACTCCCAGCCCCACGAGGACAACCCCCAGGGTCCTGTCACCCCTGGCGCCCCCCAGCCCGAAACCTTCCTCCTCCCCCTCCTCCC
>NW_010205916.1:256-1669 GCF_000695765.1 Mesitornis unicolor
TGAGCGAAAGAGGAAACAGGGAGGGATGTTGGGGTGACATCAGCCCCACGCGCTCCGTCACTGTCACCAGGCAGGAAGGGACAGCGAGGGGGACAGCGGGGTACAGGAAGCATAGTTCTGGCTGCAGCCCCTGTCCACACCCCCTGCATGCACCCACCCCACCCAGCGGCTTGCGGTGGTGCCACAGCCAGGAGGTTTGATGTCCCCATGGAGCATCCTGGTGCCCATAAGGCCGTTCCGGTGTACACACAGACCAGGTGCCCACAAGGCTGCCCTGGTGCCCCCAAGGCCATCCCTGTGTTCCCACATAGCATCCCCATGTCCCGAAGGCCATCCCAGTGTCCCAAAGACCATTCCCATGCCCCTAAAGCCCCCCAGGGTCAGTACTCACCGGAAGCAGTCCGCGTGCCAGTCAGCGCTCAGCGCCTGCAGGTATTGCCCATCATAGATGCCCTGCCCGCAGCTCGCACACACCGGCAAGTCGGTCCCTGCATGGAGGGGGGGACACACAAGGGGGACAGGGCCATCACACTGCCCACTGTCACCCATCCTTCCCACGGCAGCACTCGACACATTCCCTGAGATGATGAAACCCTCCCTGGCCCCTGCCCATCGATTCCATAATGGGGACAAGGTCATGGTGCACGGGCTCAGCGCAGGGGTGCCCGGACCCCTCCAGAGCCCCTGCACCCTGCTGTGGTGACACCCATGGGTGCCCACCTCACCCACAGGGGGTGTGGGGACATCGGGAGGCCAAGGGTGGGCAAAGGGTAACTCTGATAAACCAGGATGTCCCATGGAGAGGGTGCAGGGTGCGGGCAGCACAGGGGACAGGTGGGGGGAGTGCAGGAGTGACAGAGGGGGACACAACAGAGTGCTGAGCAGCAGGAGAGCTGTTTGGGGGACACGGATATGGAGGGGTGCCTGGGTGCGCAGGAGGGGTGGGATGGGGGGCACCCACTGGTGCGGGAAGTGATGGGACGCAGGACAGGGACAGAGGGTGCAGGGGGTGGTGGTGCAAGATGGATCCAGGATGGACACAGACACAGGGGTGCAGGATGGGGACAGGGGTGATGCAAGGGTGCAGGATGGGAGCAGAGGCTGCAGGGGGATGACGGGATGCAGGATGGGTGCTGGGGGATACAGAGCCCATGGAGGGATAAAGAGGGGTGTGGGGGGGTGCAGGGGCTGTGAAGGGGTGCAGGATGGGTGCTGGGCGATGCAGGGTGCATGGCAGGGGGGGGGCGGAGAGGGCAGGGGGGATGAGGGGGTGTAGGATGAGTGCCAGAGGGGATGTAAGGGTGCAGAACAGGTGCACAGAGTGCAGGGAGGATGAAGGGGTGCAGGATGCGTGCAGGATGGAAGGGATGTAAATGCAGAATCCAGTGGGACATAGTGCCTGGAGGGACACAG
>NW_010205917.1:0-17379 GCF_000695765.1 Mesitornis unicolor
GGCTGGTAACCCTTAAACCATAACAATGCATCACTAAATTTATTTATCTTCATCATTTAAATATTTTCATTATTGCCTTGTCCATACACCTCGCAAGTAACGTGTTCTTTCAATGAAGATTTGAGACATAAGAAGATACCAGTTATACGTATTTTTAAAAAGGGCAAGGAACTAGGACAGGCCAAACTCCACATTTTTCCCTGTGCCTAAAATGTAAGTAACATAATACTGAAGCTGACTAACAAATCTGGAGCCCTGGGAATTGTTTCTACACTCTGCATAGAGCAGTCACTAGTCAGAAGACAGGCCTAGTCCAAGGAGCTGTAAGGGGAGCTCAAATACATTTCCCTGACTCCTAAGCTGCCACATCATGCTTGCTTGTGTACTTATTCCCATTTTTTACTGACCTGGGAATCTTAAACTACTTTTTGACAACAAAACAGGTCAGAAATAGGTTCAGAGATTGCCCTCTACCATTCAAAATCGACACTTCGAGAAGCAGAGAGGTGTGGCTCCAATTTCCACTGAGGCTGTCAGGGGACAAGTGTTCCAACCTTCAAGTTATTTTAAAAAAGGAAAGATAGAATGTGACAGCAGCTGCAGTTTGCAGAGGTTCGGGGTTTTTTTTGCCACTAATGTATTTAGTGGATCATTAAGTCCCTTACATGTGTATTAGACACTGTCCATGGCTGCTGTGTGAAAGACACACGCAGGGTGAGTTATTTGCTTCTGGAGTTCAGTCAGGTATGAGAATGCCACTTTGCTGTTCAACACTGGAATACAGAGACACTTTTGAGAGTAAGGATGATTTCAGGGCTAGTAGGTGGCTTAATTTTGTAGCTTTGCCGTTTGATATGCAACACCAAACCTGTAAGTCTTTGATAGCTTCCTTCTGATCTTGCCCTAAATGGCTCAGACTTATTCAGGAAAGCTGTGCCAGCAAAATAAACTCAATAGCCTGTATTAAACTAGTGCCCAAATTATTGGCTTATGCTTCCTTTCCTATTAAAGACAACTGAAATATTCAAGGTAACTGATTTCCAAAGTCTAGGAAATCACATTTTAAGTCAATATCCAAGTGAGGTTAGTTATTTTCAATTAGTCAAAATACCAAGAATCTATCAATTCCTTGAAGTCCAAGATTAATAATTATTTAAATGTCATATGTGGTAACAGAAATTTAATCATAAACACCTGTTTTTAAGGTGTTCTTCTAGATTTTAAAGGTTATGTTTTTAAAGGCTCAGTTTTCTGGCTTAATAAAACTCCCATTTATAGCTGTGTGACTGAGACTGGAATGCTGGAAGTGTAGTCCTGTTCACACATACGAAAGAGACCATTTTTTGTTGTTCTTCTTGTGTGTAAATATTTTGTAGATCTGGCATTTAAACCATGGGAGGTAATAATTACTTCATTCTTGACAGATCACTAAATGGGGGATTTTGAAAGAGAATCCATATAAGGTTTCATTAGTTGTCAGCTAGTTACATTAAAAGCAAAGAGTAAGCATTGTTCATACGGAGTTAAAAATCAGTAAAAGCTCATTACCATGTCTCAGTATAAAGACCCATGTTTTAATTATCCCTATTTCTCATATAAGTTATATAAGAAATAAAAAGCTAATTATAATTTACATTCAGAAAGACCATGATGAAGTTGCATTTCAAAACAGAGCAAAGCTAGTTGAATACTTAAATTGTTTCTTCCCTACTATTAAAGCATGAAAAAGCAAAAGAAGAGAACAACTATAAAACATACCAAACATGACATATATGAGATAAATGTCTGATCATGTCCAGCATACAAACGAATAAGCAGATCCAGCAGTATACAACACTGGCTATGATTTTTTTTCAGTCTTCTGTAGTATTTTATTACTAAGGACTTTATAAAAGTGTAATTTACCATCCTTTTGTAATCTTTATTTATCAGATACTCGACAAATAGCAACTTGTATTACAGTGGCTGTGTGTTTAAAGCTTTTAAAGAAGTTACAGGAGAAGGGAAAGAAATTTCCAGATCAAGAAAGTGTTCATCACCAGTACAGATGGCTTTCATTGTGCTGGCATCTCTGTGTGAGCTCTCACAAGAAGAACAGGGCTGGGCATTAAAGGGTAAATAGGACTTCTTTCAGTTCATGAGAATTGAAGTTGGAGAGTTTCTGCAGAAGGCAACAACAGTCTGTGAGACCTCCCTAGCGAAGTAAAGCTAGGAGTAAACCTAAAATTGCTCTCTTCTTTTTCTGTGTGTTTTGTTTGGTTGTGGGGGTTTGTTTTGGTTTTTTTGTTTGTTTGTGTGTTTTTGTCTGTTTTTTTAGTTGAGGTTTTTTTAAATCTCAAGAATTTATATCCAGTCTTCTCCTTTGTGTGCTTCTGAAATTATAAACAAGACCAAAACTTTGCCCAATTGTTTTGGTTTATTGTAGGATTCCCTTGCAGTCCTTTCCAACATCATAAAATTAATGTCTGCACTTGTCAGACTGTTATTTGCTTATATTCTTTCACATTTCCATAAAATCTGCATGTTTCCTAACCCTGCTTAGTTTTTAACTGCAATAGCAGTACTGCTGGTATCAGCAGGGGGATGCACAGCTCAATCAAGGTTATATTACAGACAAATCATTCTCTTCTACAGGAAAAGCACAAAGAAAGATCAATATTAAACCTTGATTTGTGTAAAACCCAGAGCATTATCTACTGTTTCAGGAGTGACAAATGACAGAATGGAAGGACTAAAGAATGTAATCTTCCCTGTAATTGCATCAAGTGTGAGGCTCTAAAGAGAATCTTGATTCCTAGAGCAAAGATGCAGATGCATAGACTTTGCAGTACTCTTTCAAGACATCCCTCCCCTTATCAATGTGAAAGGCTTAGTGGATACTCTGCTGCTGCCTTCCTGGTTGCATATTAGCTCTTGCTTGAAAGAATAACAGTGTCTGGACTCAGAAATTAACACTGCTTAAAGTTAAGCAAACTACAGTGGCAGCATAAGATAAGCTATTTGTGTATAAAGTACTTCCTTCACGATGAGGAGAAAGATGACCATGCAGAAGCTAAGTACTGAGCACTAGAGCAAACAAGGCTATACTACGTGATACGGTGTATTAAACCAACTGGTTACTGACTTTTTTGTTGTTTTACTAATCTTGTGGGAAAAATCTTGCTAGCAATAAGTGGAAAAAGAATGGAATAATAGCTGGGAAAAGCTGCTAGGCACCTCTGATTCCTTAGCATTGTGTTTGTCATCCCAGGACTTTGAGATGGTGTATCTCAAGAGACTTCCCTAGAGATCAAACATAGAAGTACATAAGTCCCATGGATCTCTCTCTCTTAGACAAGAGCTAGTCTGAGTTCTTGATTCAGTATTCAGCAACAAGGGCAGCCTAAATAAGTGAGTGAATTTGCCCAGTCATGTCTGTAATAATAAAAAGCACAAGAAGAATTTATTCTTTTTGGTTTTATATAAAAGAGAATCATACAAGACAATTGCTCATTTTACATTCAGAATGAAACAGCTTTTGCAAGAGCTTGATTGTTTGCTGATATGGATGGGGAGAAGCACTCATGTGGTTCCTAATCTTTCTGTCATTGCTTGTATCCTTAGTGTCTCTCCCTCTCAGTGTCTCTGCTTCACAATTAAAAAAGGCTGACTACCTACCTGCAACACAGCTACAGAAATTCTGCACCTTGAAGAGATCATGATCATATTTACCAGCTAGACACTGGTATATTGAGTATTGTATCTGTCTCCGTTTAAGGGTCAGAGAGAGAGAGAGAGCAGGATTTTCCCTCTATTGCCCCTACTCCTCCCAGGGGGAGGATTAAGAAAAAGGGAATAGAGAGAATTAAAAAAAAAAAATGCTCCGCGCAAGGTTGGAAGTTAAGACTGTAACAAGTTTAATGAAAACAACAGGGGAAAGGAAAAGGGAATTAATGAGGGACAAAGGATATTTATATACAAAACCCGATCCCAGTAGTCCCGAGTGGAAATGTCCACACAGTGCCTCATGGCCGCTGCGACTGCTGTGACTTGTCACCAGGGACCTCAGTGGTGCCGGGAGCGGATGGTGGTGGATGCTGCCGAGCACGTGGAGCTAGGCCCAGCTGTCCCGAGATGCGACAGGAAGCAGCCCAGGAAAGCCAGGAAAAGCCCTCGAAAAACCTCGGTTTTTTATAGACTGTGGCCGGAAAGGGGAGGGAACAGTACTGATCTCTGACCCTCCAGGGTCCTACAGACACCACCTGTCCTTCCCTTTCAGGCTGGTAACCCTTAAACCATAACAGTATCATAGTATCATGTGATATTTATACTACTAAATGATATATAAGCAACTACAAATTCAGGCTGCATACTTTGCATATAATCCCCATAGGGACATAACAAAGGAAAAAGGGAACTGAGAACAGAAAGTGATTTCCCCTTTTCTACTGCCTGCAAAATAATAGCTAAGGAAAAAAAACCTGGAACAAAATAATTTCCCTTCAGAGAATTGTGTGTATGTCTTAAAGCATTGAACAACGTCAGCAATGGTTAACCTGCAGTAAGTAGAGTCTGACCCTGGTCTGTAAAATGTAGTCCAGATCAATGAAACATTGGTTATTTGCAGCTTACTCTAAATACTGACAGTGCAGGTGAGACCTGCCCACTCAGTTTAGAGATATTCACATTTTTTGAAAAGCTGAGTCCCATGTTTTTGACCTTGTTCAACTTGCACAAGTCTGTTTACTGTCTTTCTTCTTTTGTATTATCTCTCTGTTACACATTGTTTCAACAAAGGACCAGATTTGTATCCTAATGCAGTCACAAATTCTGTTGGCAAATAAACAATTTCACACAAATTAAGACAGAGAAGCCATATTACATGGCTTTTTCTCCTAACATTGAGGAAATCAGGCTTATGTAAGTTGCATCTTTTGTTGTATAATAACTGAACCCTTGTCTGCTTTCTACTGAATTGACATATTTTGAACATGAAACAATTACATATAGCTGAAGTCTAAATGTCCTGCAGTTTTTTCGTATGGCCTAAACAAACTTTACATATACAACTTATTCATGTCTACCTTCCTAATATATCTACTTCAAGGAGGCTTGTCTTTTGCATAGAGGAATAACTCAGGCTCGTTATGGGGTAAGTTTTGTGACTGCTTTCTTGGCAAAGAAATCTAGGCTTGATATGCAAAGAAAACCAGGTGATATCTTCTTTAACAGGTACAGTCAGACCTGAACTACATTTCTCATACATTGAGTAGACAGACACAAGATAGCTCCAGCCTGGATGCTTTGTAGTCTTACTTGCATCAATCTGTGTAGCCGTATTCTTGTGCGTAATGAGAGCAAGCAGCTTCACACCTGACTTCCAGGTGCCTGAAATATCCACATTTCAGCCACACAGCTAAGCTCCCTGTCTGATGCCCAGAGAAATATAGTTGCGAATGAGAATTACACCAACCTGGACATTCTGTGGGTGATGACCTAAGTTAGTGTGTGTGGAGCACTAAAGTAAGGGAATAATCTTAATATATTATTCCTATCTTGAAGCCTTCACAGACTGATTATGGGACAGATGGCCATACTTACTATCAAATGGAAGTCACAGCCCAGAGCCTTCTTCAAGGGTCCAATGGAGCCAGAGTTAATCCATTATCTGAAAAGTTTTCCAAAACATTTGATGTTTAGAATCACAATCCACAGCACGGATCTTGTGTTCTTGGCTCCTTACCACACATGAAGATTTTCAGATCTGTGTTTCTAAATCCCAGCACAACAGTACAAAAACAGCAAGAGAGATTATCTGGATATTTTGTTTAGTTCCTGTCAGGTCCTTTGGCTCTCACTCCATTCCCAGCTCAGAAGCTTCATTCCTACTGTAATATACTACTATACTGCATTTCCTCTACAAATACCTCCCTGGAGTATGTTACAACTGGTCTTTTTTTCTGTGGCTCAATCACACTGGAAGCTTAAATCCAGCTCACAGTTGGCTGATTCAGTTAGGTCCTCTGTATTACCACATGCTTCCATCTGAAGAACTAAATTACAGCTGATGTTGTCATTATCAACCTTAGATAATGAACAATTTGCATATTTTACTATTGTGTATTGTTTCACTTTTATTCTTCAAGAAGGTCATCCTGGGCTTGTCTATACTGTAGGCCTTTCCTACACTGACTATATTTTCCTAAATGTCTCACAAACCTGCCCTACAAGCATGTTCCTTCTAATTGCACTGTAAATCCAAGTGAATATATTGAACAAAGCTTACATTAATGATACCTTGATAACTTCTTGCCTCTTCCATTGCCAACTTTCCCTCTTATTCACTGCACATACTCTTTAATATATTTAATCTTTCTTATATCATAGAAAAAACATCATATCATAGTCATGTGCATTCTATGCCAAAAATCTGTGTTTCTTTCCTTAAGAAAGGAATCAGATATCAAAGAGAACAATCAACTTAGTGTACTGTCATCTGTCTGTGGTAAATCTGTGACTTTTTTATGTCTTATGACTTCACTGTCCCCTTTCAATCTCCATGTCTTTAAAAATTCTGTCCCTCAAGACATGCTCCATTTAGAAGCCAAGTCATAGAAGTAGCTTAGTATCAAGACTGTTTTCTTGCTTCCTTTTATTATCCACCCATTTATTTTATTTCTACAAATTACTTTTTCTGTTATCCTTTTACACCCTTCACATGTGAGACGATAAAAGTGTTTATTAAAAAACATTTTCACAAAATCTCAAAAAGGATACCTCCAGGATTTTCACTGTTTCCTTTCAGGTGAGAAATCTGAATGATCAGACAACAGCAACAGATAAATTGTCTGTGCAGCCACACAACTTGTTCCATCCTTCAAACTCACATTTACCACAGTGTTAAGGGAGTAAGCTCTTCTCCTGTGGGTGTATTGAGCCACGTCCACTCTTTTCTCTGTTCTGCATCTGACCTGAGAAAGAAATAGGTTTAAAATCCTTAATGAAGTAATATTTAGCTGTAATACTTTGTAAAATGTGCCATACATAGATAACTTTTTATTTTCCTTTTTAACAAAGACAGCCTGAATGGAAACTTGCAGCTTTGCAATCAGAAGAGAGACTGTATTATTCTGCCTCTATTGGAAAAAAACTAATGTTACGACTAGTAGTTATGCTACCTTTATTTCTGACAAGCATTTTTTACTCTATGCCATACTATTATAAAGATTTATGATTTAAAATAAAAATACTTGTAACAGTATTAGTTGGATATGAATTCTATTTTGTTTTACAAATGGCTAAAAAATATTCCAAATCTCATTATGAGTGTGTCCGGTGTAATGTGTGTTCATCTATTTTTGGTTTATATTTGGTTTTGTGTGTTTCTGCCCTCTGTAGTCCCTATAGACAATTACAGCAGTGTTTTTCTGAAGGGTTGCTAATGGTGTTGGGAAGCAGACTTTACATGATCTTGAAAGAGTTTAGTCTGCATTAAAAAGATACATTCTCCAGTCGCATTATATGATTAGAGCCTCTAAAGAGGAACCTGTAATACCAATAAAACTGCAGCAGGTGGCACTAGAAGGAGGGTTAACCAGGGCCATGAGGCGGAGGAGGGGATCAAGAAAAGAGAAATACGTAAGGTTTAAAGAATAGTAACGTTTAAAATATGTACCTCTTTCTTTCTACTCTCCTGAAAAGCTGATAAAGTTTCACTGATGGTTGGATTTAGAAAATATTGCCCCGATGAGGCTGGATTAGTGAAAGATGAGTTGGAGAAGGTAGTAAGTGAATAGCTAATTTCTAGTTTGATGGTTCCCGAGGACTTCATAGGAAATGAGGAATTTACCAGGGAGGATTAAGGCAAATATTTTCAACCAGCCAGTACGGATGTTGTCGACTTTGCTTACTTTTGTTCTTGTGCTTTGCAAATAAATATTAATTTATTACATTTGTTGTCATTAAATAATGTGTAGTGAATAACTATGATACACTGAAAATGAAAATAATTGTTCTCTTCTAAAGTTGACTTTCTGCCAAAGGCAGAGGAAAATGCATTCCATGTTCTGTAGCTTATAACTGTCCTATGTCTTTATCATCTTTTGAAATAGTTTTACAATTAATAACCAGATCAGAGTAGTACCAGGAGTATGGTTAGCATGAATTCAAAAGTGCTTCCTCCTCATAGACAAAAAGTCACAGTGATAATAATTTTAAAGAGGATTTATTTTTCTATTAGCTTGAGCCTGCTAAGAAAAAGGACTTCATTACAAAGTCCTTCATTTGTAAATAAAGGTTGGCAATATCCAAATCAAGTGATTCAAGTTCTGCACAACAGGATTTTCCATATGTTTCAACTGTGAGGAGGAATCTATAACAAGACATAGTGGTTGTTCTGGGGAATTTGCAGTCTCTCTAAATAATACATATATGCAGATCCACTGGGAAAGATCCTCTATCAAATCAAATCAAATGAACAAAATTTTATATTTCAAAGAGAAATAAAATGAATAAGTGTTTGTGGTTTTTTTTGCATACAGGGGAAATTTAAAACATAACATATGAGAAAGAAAACAAAACACGGTAAGAATGAGGGAAATAAAAGGGGACAATAGGAAAAGAGGCATGTAAGAAAGCTTTTCAGCCAAACGGGAATGGGAAAGACTTGTCCAAGTCCCGTGAAGAGGAGCTAAGAAGTTAGTGACAAACTTGGAGATTATATGGAAGAGAAACAGGAGTTGAGATGCTGAAATGAAGAGATAAGATTATGTGAGCAGAAACATATCATGGATGCAGGAGGGAAATATGATGCAAAAGCAAAGAGAAGATTGTAATATTGTGGGTGAGTCAAGCTATGCTATTTTAAGCACTTTCTAAATACCATAGATTCATCCCTGAATAAAGAAGGTGATTATCTTGACATTCCAGATACATACTGTTATATAGACTTCTGTAATTCTGTCTGTCCACACACAAACATATTAAAATATTTCAGCATATTAAGACTGTCTTTTCCATAATTATAGAAGTACATTATATTAATCTGTATATCTATTTGTAATTCAGCCAAAAAAAACCAAACTCCTATGACCTTTCTCTGTCAGATATGCTGATGTTCCTTTTGAGTGACTGAAAGCTGTTTTATAAGACAAGTATTTACCCACAATGGCACTGGCCTTTTTACTGAATTTGCTTCACATTACCAGAATAATAATTCTTTCTAATTCAAAGCCCTAGGGTTCTTAGAGCTAATCCTAAGGAACATCACTCCATAGAAAGTCCTTGCCAAGATTTTATGTGCTATTTGTCCAATTTTAAACATGAAATTTTGCCTAGCTGCAGAGGCCAGGACCATCTCATGGGATATTCTTTAGAGATGGGATGCAGCAGAAGGAACATTTTAATGCTCATATTAATTTAGTCAGAAGGTCAATATTAACTTAAGGAACTACATGAGAAAGGAATCCAGTTTATGGACAATTTACGGTTGTACTAAACCCTGGAAATAGAGTTTAGAATTTAAGAGAACATTTAGGAGAGCTAGAAGGTTGGTTATCATTCACATAATATTTAACACAGTATCTCCATGCCTTTATCATACAAATAAAAGTTGATATGGAAGTGAAGAAGACTGGGTGCACAACAGATTATTTTAACTTTCCCTGAATCTTTCTGCTGAGTATAATCATTTAGAAACAGACCTTTTAAATCTGAATCATGCTGATTTGCTATCTTAAAAATAATGTAACCAAAAGCTGCATTGATAATCTTTCAAAATATTTTTTATTTTTTAGCATTTTTATTTCTGATGTTTCAGCTGAGCCATGAATATATTTTTGTAAAACATAACCTAAATTGGTCTGGCTGAGGTAGCATGAAAGCAAAACACAGCTTACTTTTCCTTCTCTAGTTGAATCGTAGTATCCTTCAATGGCTGAGGAAGTTGTTTTAAATAAACAACTAGTTTAGAAGCTTCTGGGCTTAATTCTAATTTTGCCTCTGTCCCACAGCTGTTTTGACACCAAACAGTTCTACATGGCAATTTGCACTAAATGCCATAGTCTCTGTAACAAGCAGGAAGGAAACTCGGCAGCATGCTGTCTACTGCTTGCTCCACAGACACCAGAATTCTTTTGGATGGAAAAACATGTTGGTATATCTGAGCTCTCTAACAGGTCACATGAAGTAGGAAGACAAAGTTTGTGAACTGGCTGAATCTGTAATTGCTAAATCTGCTGTTATGCACCTCACAATAACTCAAAATGTTCTTTTTGTAGTATATTGTCATAGTACTTTCTGCCAAAATATAAAGACAGTGGAAACCCTCCAGAACCAGCAGTTATAAAGCCACTGATGTGATCCTTCAATGCAGCTTTTGCCCTCTTTTATGCCAGCTGCTTGCTAATAAGTGGGATAATCTTCATACTTGAGGACAGTATCTTTTCTATAGTTAACATGCCCAGCAATTCAGCCTGCACTGCAGAAACACTTCTAGGCTATAGTTGAAATATAATGACCTAAAATTCCCTTAAAGCTCTTCCCCAAATGCAGCTCTTTCCCAATATAATGCAAGTACAAACTTCAAGACAGTTTAGAGACAACTGCCTCTTTGCAAAAGTATAGAATGCAAAATGTGCTCTATGTGGGAGCTTGGGAAAGCTTCTCACAATCGTATGTTTATATAATGAGTGGTTACTCTTAGCAGCTGAGAACATAATTCTTTAATGCCAGTATTAATAGCAATAAACCCAACCAGGGATGTTCATGGGGCATTTTTCTGAGGGTCAGTTGATAATTTAGTCCTACACTTACTTTGTTAAGTATAGGTAGACTGCTCTTTCTACTTGAAAGCTTAGATTCTCTACTAGAGGCAAAATATGTTTATTCAAAAATGCAGAACTTGTAATGCGTTTGCAGCTGAAAGTGTAAAAAATCACCACGTTGAAAAAAAGGCAGGAATGGCAGCATGCACAGCTAATGCTCCTCCTTCCCCCCACCATTCCACACCCCACCAAAAAAAAAAAAAAAAAAAAAAAAAAAAAAAAAAAAAGACAAAGAAAGGGCCAGGGCGAGCCCGTAGCCTGGCTTTCAGTAAAGCTTCACATTTCCTACCTGTCACCACAAGGGGTGTCCAGGCGAGCGCCAGGCTTCATTCGCCGAGCGGTGCGGGGAGCCCGGCAGCCCAGCCTCGAGTGCTGCTTGGAGAGGGAAGGAGGGATGCTCGCTGCCGCTCTTCGGGTACTGCTGCTGTCAGAGGGAAAAGCAGCTCTGGAGGAGAGTGTGTGTGTGTGAGAAGACACGGTGTGCATTTGACTGAGGTGCTGGGAAGCACTGCGAGAAGACGCAGAGAGAGGCAGTGAGAAGAGGCAGGAGCAGGACTGAAGTACAGAGAAGCTTTTTTCCTAATAATACAGTTCTTTTTGAGTGCCTCGGTGAATATGAACATGGATTCTGTCACTGAAACCTTCTTGAAGCTGCTGTTTCTCCTCTCTGCGCATAACCGGTACATGGCAGTGGCAGGGAATAAATGTAAGTATCGCATATGATTTGAAACTCAATCTGGAGTGTTTTGGAAACTTCTGGGATATTTTATTTTTATTTAGGAGAAATACTATTTTTTCAGACAAATGCTTACTGCTTTGAAATCATGGCAGCAAGTTGCTAGGCTCAAAATATTCTAAAAATCCTTCTACAGATATTTGTCATGAGTCTGTGTGCAGAATATTGTTTATTAAGGTTACAGTCTAAGTAACTGAAAGCAGCATTTTAGTAAGGGATGCATGTTCAGCTCCATTTTCATTTTTGCTTCCTGTTTGTAAGTGCAGTATTTTTCAAGGAATAGTGTATTACATGGAAATTACTGTCACATTTCTATTGTGTACTGTTTCAGCTTGGTTTTTAGCAATTTATGATTTTAAAAGCTGGTATCTGTTTATTCTGAATTAAGCTGGCACTCAGATAACTCTAATGGATGTTACTGAGTAGTTGAAGAGCAGTACAAATACAATAAGGAAAAATGTGGATGGCAAGACTTTATGGTCTCTGCATTGATTGCTTAGGGAGTAGTGTTCATGTGTGACTAGAGAAGGGAATGCTGTTTCAGTGGAAAGTTCTTTTTTTTTTTAAATGGGTAATTCACAGTTAGCCAGTAGAGTGGTATTGCAAAACAATGATTACAGCTTTAAAGACAATTTGCCCTCTAGGAGATAAGTCTGGTATATACCTGAAAATCTCACTTTTCAGTGTTGAATTAGATTAATTATATTTAAAATAAAAATAAAAATAAAAAACTTACCAAGAAACTAATTTTCAGGGGTTTTATCATTCAGTTATAGTTCTGAGCTATTCATGTTCTTTGATTCAGCTTCAGCAAGCTGAAGGATTTAATTTTGTGTACATGTGATAGAACAGTAGCCTAAATGCCAGATGGTTATAACCTGAACTGAGCATATTTTCTCCCCTTCCTGTTAAGGCAATGGTTGTGCATCACAGGACTTAGGAGGGCAAGGAGCAGTGCCTCTATGGGAAGAAACTGCATGCCAAAGCAAGGAGGAATGTTCAGGAATAACCTTACAGCCCAGTGGCAGGGTACATCTTGCTGGAAATATCTGAGCAATAGCAGAGAAGTTTGAAGTGCTCTATGGGTCTATAGCCCAGGGTTTTGCATATGGGTGGTTCATAAACTAAACACGCTCCCATGAGCCATACGTTCACATTGCAGCACCAAAATGATCTTGTGCTGTCATTCAGTAATGATATCTCATTTGATACTCAAGTGTATAGTGTAGTCCTAAACATGAATACTAAGTTCCTCTTGTTAAACACCCTGCTGCAATCCTGCCACAGCTTTAATTCTCTTCATCATTCTGCATTGTACAGTTTATGAATACATCCATTTTCACAGGACCATGATAACTGAATTGCACATTAATAGCATTTGGCACTATGCACAAAACTAAATCAGTTGCTTACAGGGAGGCATATTAAAGCCATTGTAAAAAAGACTTGCATCACACAGCAAAGCAGAAAGCACTAGAGGTCACTCTTACAATTTAGGAAGCAAGGCTTGAGGAAAAGGCTCAAGCTTCTTCACAATACAGAATTATGAAGGACAAAATAAATCAGGTATGAAATACGCCTTTTTCAAATACATCTCAAAAACAAGCCAAACTCAATTACAGTATCAAATAAGTTACTAGAATGAACAGATATTTCACATACATGTTACTATTTATAAAAGTATATTATTGTTATTTATTAATGAGTTCTAATTCCTATGTCGAAATGCTCATCTGAACTGAAAAGTAAGAACTCTTCCTCATGCTGCATGCAAGGAAACTGATTGTGGAAGGAGTAAATGAAGTTATTCAAATTAAAAAAGAGTGAGTGCTAACATGTGAAGGGAACTTGACTAATCTAATGCATATTATTTCTTTTCAATATTTTATCTGGGGGAAAAAATCCCTTTTTGTATAAAAACTACTTTGGAAGTGAAGATCTCTGTGGGACTGTTAGTTTCTTTTAAAAGTGACAGTTTCCATCTCAAGTATTGATGTATGAATTTGATTGGTGTGTTGGGTTTCATAAAATGACCTCAGGAAAAAAAATGATTTTCATAATTACTGATTACAGTACATATACACAGCAGCCATTTTCTACTCACTTGAACTTACTTTATTCCTTTCTTCTTGACAAGTTGATGAGGAATTGAAATCCTTTTCAGTAGATGGTTCTATTATTGTCATTAATGTATCCAAATATATTTACAAAACCACGTAAAGTTTTCTTGTCTTAATTTTGATGGCTAGATTCCCCAGTAGGCTGCCAACCATAAAAGAAAATACAATTTTTAAAAAGTCTTCCTCTAAATGAATCAATTTTCCTTCTTTTAATTTTATGTTTCTTTCTTTAAAATCAGATCCTGAATACCTGAGTTTTGCTTTGACTTCCTTCCTTCAGCTGCCATTAAGAAAGGACCAAAGTAAAGAACTTTTCACTTCACCTTGAAATGTCAATGCTAAGTTGCAAAGTCAATTATATAAGAAAATTGCTTAGATCAAAAATCAATTATGTTCAGAATTTCTGTCTAAAAGAAATCACAGTAAAATTCTGATTAAAATTATTTTGAAGTTCTTAGGTTATCTGAAGGTGACAGACCACATCATCTAGAATATGAAAGTTTATTTCTGGGGATTTATTTTTGGTTTTTTTTCTCTGCTTGGTTGGTTGGTTTTGGTTCAAACCCCCTCAAAGAATAACACTGACATTTCCAATCAAGAGTGGTAATTATTGCTGCTGGTAACTCAAATCTTTTAAAAGTTCTGTAGTAGTGCTGCTTTGGGCTTTCCTCTGTTTTCTTCCTCCTAAAGAACTGCAATTTGAAAGCAGTTTAAAGAAGTTTGAAGTGCACATCTCTGAGTAAGTAACTATAAGGTCAAGTGTGAGTTTCAAATGAAGGATTAAAGCAAGTATTCCTGTAAATTTTGTTGTTGGATTGGTTGTGCGTTCTTTTGGTGTTGTGTTTTGATTGTTGGTTTTTTTTGTGGTGGTGGTGTGTGGTTTTTTTTTGGTTGGTTTGTTTGCTCTGTTTGTTTGCTCTGTTTGCTTGCTTTGTTTGCTTTGTTTGCTTGCTTTGTTTGCTTTGTTTTTCTGTTTGGTTTGGTTTTTGGTTTTTTTTTTTAACTAGAGCTACGAAACATTTTTTATTTTATTGAGATCTGTTTCTACAGCACTATATCAGCAAGTTACTAAATCACCCCTTGAGAACTTGCCAGAAATTGGTACTCTAATAGGTGCAGTACTCTTTTTTTAAAAAAACTCTCTAAACTGAAGTGTTGCACAAAATACAACTAAAACCTTTACACACATGAACTCAACTGTGACTTGATTTTATTATCAGATGCTAGTCATTGTATGAGTAATATCCCCAATGAGGATTTTACTTGCTACAAGGAAAATATTGTGTATTAATTTAGAAAATAATTTCATTCTGATGTTAGTCATTGGTACCAAACTGTTCCATAGACTATTTGACAACTTTATGTAATCACATTAAAAATATACTAAAAGGCTGTTTATTTTAATTTAAATTAAAATGTTATACTTTCACTGTCAGTTTGTGGCTGATGTGAACTGAAGAGAAGAAAGTAGAAACTTCCTTAATTTTCTTTTAGCCTCATTAATATTTATCTTCTGTTTAGTATTATGTCTCTGCTCTGAAATAGCAGTGGAGAACCTATCAGAGATCAGGCCACCTCTGGGCAATTGTTTACATGAATAAAACATTACAGACATCTCTAATATATTTTGCATGTTTTTAGTACAGTAACATCAAAAGCTTGTATCAACATCAAATCTTAACCAATATCAAGAGAAAAAAAATAAAAATTTATTTCAGATTTTCAAGCTGAGAATTCACAGAAAGCGCTTGTGTTGATTACAATGAATGTAATCTACAATTTGCATCCCATTCCTCTAGATCTTTAAATTCCCACAAAAATTTCTCCAGTCAGGAGTTCCAGAGTAATCACTAACTTCTTCATATCTTGATAATTCTGCAGTCATAGTCATTCTGCTTTCTTTCTTACATAATAAATAGAAGTAAGCATCCATCTATGTTTATCCACTAGAAAGACAATCTTTAACTAAGGTGTTATATTCAATTATTTGTCTCACAAAATCATATACACTTCTATCATTGTTAGATGCAATGCTTAAGTTTAGTATTTTTTCTTTTTCGCTTCCGTGCTACAGTAGAAAAGAATAAACAGTCTGTCATATATTAATATATCTTATACAATATATTTGCCAGTATTTTGCCTACTGATTCAGTTTCTGTAAGAACGTGAACAATCACACTTTCATACCTTTTAACAAATTTATCTGGAAAAAAATAGGTCAAATCTTCCCCCTATCCATTCTTATCTCCCCTACCTCCCTACCCCAAACAGGCAAATCAAAGAACATTTGAATTCTCAAGAAGTATTAAATCTTTCAAATATTTATTTTCTTTTCCCCCAGAATGACCCAGTGCTTTGGTGCTACTTGCAATCTTGAGATTTTAGTGTGCAGTATTGTATGTGATTACAGCTCTGTTTTGTGGGACAGTTAGAACTACTCAGCACTTTTATGTGTTTGTTCCTTGTTAGTTACTCTCAAGTAACAAGGTGATAGCAGAGACAGAGTCAATGAAATCCGTCTTTAATTCAGAGGGCTTTCGTTAGAACACACCGGGCAATTTCTTAAAAATTATAAAGGAATAATGTCAGTGGTTATTCCAGAAGTACACATTAACTTTATTTAAGAGTTCTGTAAAGTTCTAAGTTGGTTTATGAAGAGGGAAGGAAAACCATAATCAATAGTGTTAACATTGATTGTATAGATTTCTGTATAATTACTTGGTTTTATTTTCACTATTAAATATGATCGAGGTTAAATATTTTGGTAGATTGGTTTGGTAGTTTTTGAATATAAAATACTTTTTGTAACTTACGACTTTTAACTTTGGCAGTCAGGGCCTGTGCATAACTTCTAGATTAAAATTGAAGAAGATTTATGTGTGTCTCAGCATACTGGTATGCATTGCATGCATGTTATTATGCCAAAAGCTGCCTCTCTGAACTTGAAATTAACACAAAATGTATAGGAGACACAGTGTGTTGTCACTGTGAAAATATTTTTGCTTTATTTGTATATAAACAATGATGCAGCTTTAATTCTAGGGTTTAACCAATTGTGGTTCACTGAAATTTTAAATCTGTTGTTTTTTATACTTAGGCATTTAATCATACATGCTTATCTGTTGTGTGTTTGTGTTTTATATATGTGCAAGTATAGCATTGCAGACTAATGATTTTAAAATGAATACTGTGTAGATCTCCTTCCATCAGTTGAAGCCTATGCCATTAACCTGGAGTTACTTCTGTGAAATGCAGAGGAGGCTTAGCGTCCAATTATTTTGCTTTTCAGAAGAGAGTTTTCAGTGCATATTACAAATCACTAAACTATTGTTTAATAAGCAAAATGTAGTGTGGACAGAGAGGTAAAATGATACTATTTATATTTTACTTAAGGAGTATTTTCAGTGGAATAATTTGAAAAGTGATTGGAATCCTGGAAACTTCTGACATTTTAAGTAGATTAAAATAAGCAACTACAGAATTATTATTTAAATACCATACTTACTTAATAGACTAGTGAAGAAAACTACCTCTAGGGTTTTAAATCTCAAAGCATAGAGAAAAAATATGGTTAGGAAATCTATCTAGCTGGGTAGCTGGTCTAATTACTTTTTTATTAAGTAGATCTCGTTATTTGGTTGTGTTCAATAATAAGCTATTGCTTGTTCCTTGCTGTTAGAGTGCCTCTTTTTTTCTATAACAATCTTTTAGCAATTAACAT
>NW_010205917.1:17397-24331 GCF_000695765.1 Mesitornis unicolor
TGAGGGAAACATAGATTAGAAACAGCATGTTGGCATATTTGAATCTGTTCTTATTACTTAATATCATTCTTTATTCTACCAATAGCTGAAGAAGATCTTGCTCTTTTTCAGGTGTTTATCTGTACACTTTTAAATCTAAATAGAAAGTGTTTTTCAAAAACTAAGTTATTTCTAAAAATAAGTTTTTATAAAGATTTTTCCTGATTTCATTTAAAATCTGACTTCAAAAATCCGTATTTGTACCTGGTTGACTTGTTAAGAGTTACTGTGAAAATATACCTTTAAAGAAAATTATGAGCAACAAAAATAATGAAGTCTCTTTAAAGTATGTGGTTAAACACGGTATAAAAATATTGTTACTCAGATGTCATATAACCTAATAAACAAAGTCACTAGGACAGTAAATGGCTAAGTTATTATTAGTGAAGGTCTAGAGCAAAAGCTTTAAACAAAACAGCAAGAGTAAGATCTTAAGTGGGTAACACATACTATAAAATCGATGCTGTAGACAGGCTGAATTGCATAAAAGGAGCCTGAATAATTTTGGTTAATTCACCTCCAACATTGTGCTGTACCATCTGTTGCATTATAATGGATATGCTCAACATGGATATTCTGAAAGTATATGAAAGTTTTGAGATGAAAAGGGAAAGTATTCTTCAGGTTTAAGAATTATGTTGGAGATCTTATGATGTTTGCTACTATGCAGTATTAATAAGGAAATACTAATTTAAAGCTGGAAAACAGTTTGAATTATACATAACTATATAGAAGCTGCAGAAGGGAGGTGTTTTCCTGGATTTTTGCTGTTTTATTTATTAGTAAATATGGCTTACTTCTGAGATGAACTCTGATGGTTTCTGCAGACACAGGAAAGTTGGGATTTATCTGTCTAAAATTAAAAATATGAAACTTGGATGTTTGCTTGTACACTAGCTAATTCCTTTTTAGTCATACGAGAACCAAGTATTTCTTGTAGAAAGAAGTCATGCAGAAGAAGGAATGAAGAAATCGCATGCTAAGTAGTTGTCTAGAATAAGGTCATTTGCAGTGTAGAAGTGCCACTTGACTCATCACTGATTCTGACGCTGAGTTTAGACAACTAGGTCAGCTGTAGGCTTTGTAGACACCAAAACTTGTTTGAGATGGGTTCCAGCTCTATGAAAATATCGTATTCTAAGTGAATGTTAGAAAAACGTATAGCAAGCCATACTGACAGTATACCAGCAATACCCGTCTGGTATTAAAGCTTTCCAAGTCTTCCTTGTCCGTGTTTGCATAAGTTGGTTCTCCTTGATTTCCTAAGGGTTGAGGCTGCTGCTGTTGATAGTCCTAGTCGAAATACAGGGACTAAGTGAGGAGCTGATTTCCTACCAATGATAGTGTCTTTCACTCCTGAAAGGATGAAATATACAGGTATTTTGACCATAAGCTATTTTCTGGTCAAGTGAAAATCTCATTAACTTAAATAAGCTGGAATTGACCATTCTACCCACCTGAGACAGTCTGATCTTTCTGCCCCTTTGACAAACCATGATTAAGGCCCCATTTTAACCCAAATTTTGTCAAAACATGTTGTTGGTTGTTTTTTTTTTCCTCTAAAGAAAGCATAAGAGTGAAAAGAGAGTGTATTATGAACAAAATCAACAGAATACTCTGACATTACTTTTCATGAAGGAATAACAAAACAGATAAAGTATCTTGGTACTTTAAGGGTTGCTTTAAAGCCTTTTTATTATCCAGCATCTAATGATGCTTATAGACTGTCTGTTATATAGGATAGGAAGCCCTTTTATGCTCCAAGCCAGAAAACTGTGGCTTTCACTGTATCTTCTTTTCCTGATCAACAACAGGATGCCTATCTACTAGTTTGCAATAGTTTTGTAATCATGGTGAAACTTACTTACCATTCTTTTTTTGAGAAAATAATGCAATCTTCAATAACTAAGATTTTTTTAAAAAAAGAAAACTCCATGAAAAACAACACTGCATTTCGATGTCCTTATTCAACTAAAGCTCTTAGGAAATCAAGGGGAGCTTTGCCTAAATAAATATTGAATAAAAGCTTTAGAAAGAATGAGCTGAATTCAGTAGTGATACGCTGCATAGTTTGAATATAACTGGTCCCTTTATTTCCTTTCTGTGTACCAGTCTCTTCATTTTGCCTTGTTTGGAGGACTCAGATACAGTACTGTTTAACTAACAAGAATTGGTCATTTGTCCCACTTGATAAAAAGTAAATATGAAGAGAAAAAAACATTTAGAATTTCAGCTAGTTCCTATGGTTAGGGAATTTGCATATCTGCAGTGAAAAACTACTATGTTTTTCTGAGCCAACGGTAACATTTGTTTTTTTTTAAACCATCAAGATGATTGATTTTAATTTTCAAGGCTGAAATAACCCTTCGACTATCTGAATGCACTGGAGTATGCTGGAGGTTGCTGAACTCTGCCCTCCAATTGACAAGGTGCACTGCAGTAGCCCTTAGTTTTATCAGCGTCAGTGTGGAATTGGTAGGGCTGTTTTACAGTTGCACCATGCCAGCAGACTCTGGAGATCCACTGTACCCTGCAGTGATTACATTTCTGTCCTCAAGCAAAGTCTGTCTCAGAGCCTGCTTTTCCACAGAGTAGACAGGTCCTCCAGTGATTAAAACTGAGAACAATTCTTTTGGAGAAAGGAGGGATCATCATAAAACTTGTTTACAAATACTAATCCATTATTTTAGCTTGTTTACTCTTACAGAAATCATATCTGTAAATGTAAATGTACGTCACTGAATATGTTTCCTTCCCAGTAAAATACGAGAAGCAGAGCCACAGTGGTTTGTGGTCTCATTTCCTAATGTACTCTTTGAAGGTCTGGATGCCAATGATGAGCCTGGCACAAGAAGAGGACAATGATGGGGTTTTGCTCATGGCACAGTGCTGTAAAAATGTTACTCTGACTTCAGTAAGTAATTAAGAAAAATGAAATACAGAAGGAATTCAGTGATAGATGAAACTACCAAACTGTTGTTTGGATTTGATACCCCCTTTGTTACTGTGGGAGATTACGAATGTACTTTTTTCATCTGGGTGAAACTTATAGTGCACATAGCAATAAATAAGTGTGAAACTGTGCCGATATCCTAGGCACTGGTGACAGGTTAAAAGTAACTGTAGCACTCTCCTGAAAGAAACCTTTAAGATATGTTTGGAAGCGTGTAAGCTTATTTTACAGAAGGTCACTTTTTATCATCCACTCCTCATCTATTGTTAATGTTCTCTGGGGCATGAGGACTATTTTTTTTTCTTTCCTCTCCTAGGGCTCAAGAAAACTCATCTGTACTCAATTGTAAACTTGTTTTGAATTTAGTGAACTGTGATTATCTCATAGATCATTCTTATGCTCTTCTTATACTGTATAGCTGTGCTTTCCTTTATCCTGATTAATTCTCCTTGGACAGGAAAACAAGGAATTTAAGATACAGACTAGGGAAAAAGATAATTGATGTGCAAGTACCAATACACACATTTTTGTGTCATTTGTAGTGAAGGGTTGGGTTATTATTTCTGAACCCTTTGCAAAATGTCTACATCTATTTGCTAGCTTGCTGTAGCCTAGAAGTGGTAGATAACCATTAAGACTGCCACAAATTTTGAGCAATGGGTAAGGGATGGGTTAACAGTTAAGCTGAACATGATATACCTTATCCATAGGATACTGCAGTAGAAAGAGAGCTTTTTTTTCACCTTCTTGTGTCATATTTTTGGGAGGGAGAGAGGGAAATCTACAGTGGCAAAGATTGCATTCCTTCTTCTATCTCTATTGTAGCTACTTAGAAATGTGACAAAATTTTGCTTCTTATGAAAGTTTGTAATGTATTGTCTGTAGATATTCGAGGGAAGGACAGATTGAGAAATTCTAACAGAGAATTCTCTGATCTGACTCTCACCTTCAGTAAAGTGTGCATGTGTGATGGCGGTATTGAAGGCAGTAGTTTCTGTTTTGATGTTTCTAATATATTTTTGTAATGTCTCAGTGGATGTGTTTCTAAGATACTGCCGCAGGTGCTGAAAATGTATGTTGAGTGGAATAAAATTATGTCAAATTTCAGTGTGCGGTTGTGCATACTTGAGCACTAGATTGAAAGGCATGTTTCAAAAAGCTACCAGTGAACTAGTATTGGTAAACTGATAGTATGATAGATCACAATGGCTTATGTAGGGAGTGCTGAATAAGACATTCATATTTGCACGTTAGCTTTTATAGGTATTTATCGTTATTTGTATGCATAGCTTGTTGAATATTTCAGCTGCTTATGAGCAGATGTTTTTTTCATGAAAGAACCAACTTTTACACTTGTATTGTTTGACAGCAGCAGAGGTGTTATGATTTACTGATTCCTTATATATTTATAATTTATATTTTTTGGTGGCTTGAATTAATGTAGAAGTACATTTGGAAAACAACATCTCAAGTTGGATATGTGTCCTTTTCTCAATCATTCAGGTTGCATAAATATAACACAAAATAATCTTAAACCTGGAAGACACACACTCATGAGGATTTTGAAATGTTCCTGTAATATTTATTTTCCTACCCTGCCACCTGCCAGTAGAGACAGGTAAGCAGGAGAAAGCAGTGGTGAAGTCATTCCTCTGACTTCATAACCGTACTGCAAAAGCTGTGTTAAAACCATACGTACAGTAATGGACCATTTCAGTCAGAAAATCAGGTACTATTTAGTGTGAAATCCTTTCTCAGAATAGAGCATTGTAAAATTATTGAATATTTCTTAAACTGTAATCTCTCATAAAACATGACCAGGTAAATGGGTGGTGAATGGCAATGGGTGGTAAGGGCTCACTGTGTTACCCAGTTAGAACTTAAGTAGTGGTCTATTTTATAGCATCTTTAACGTCTGCCTAGAAGTATCTGAGAGGTAGTATCATGATCCATTTAAGTTTCTTCTAATCAAATAATTCTTTATAATTTTTACTGCAACTAATCTTTGTCATTATTGAGAGAAGAAATCATATGCCAGATCATAAAGTGCTATCTGTATTAGAATGTGGACTTTGTCATGAAGGAAGAATTGTGTTATTCCTTCAGACGGAATCAAGACTTATTTTTCAAAGCCTAACTGCAAGACCAAGAAGAAAACCAAATGTTCTTTAGAATAGTAAGTAGTTTAACCTTCTGCTGGTTAAGCTACTGTTCAGAAATTCTGACTATACTCCTTGAGGCAAATTAAACACATTTATCCTTGAATAATAATTTAAAAAATTAATAAACAATGCATTGAGCAGAATCTTACTGCAATAAGTGGTTCTAACGTGGATCTGCAAAGACACCCTTTGAGTAGATGCCTTTATATATATGCTTGCCTCAGCACCAGTCTTGAGAGTTTTGCAAGGTCCACCTCAGCCTGCCTTTGAGTCCATCCCTTTACCCAGCTCTGCTGCCAGAAGGTGGCCCCTGGGAGCTTGCTGGTACACCAGGACGGCTGCAAGACAACAGTCATTCTGTCTCTGGCATTCTTACTCCCAGCCTGTTTAACCCCTTCTGCAGTTGAACCTTCTCCATGCTGTATCATTTTTTGGTTATAAATTAACCACTGCTGAGCAGTTACAATTTTAATTTCCCCTTCACTACTTTCGTACTTCTGCAACTTTTTAGATTTTTTTTTTGAAATTATACTTGAGGGGTCTGATTCTGTGGCTTATATCTTAAAATAGAATTTCTAGGAGTCTGAAATATAATACTGTTGTTGAAGGTCTATAAAGTGGACATGGGCAAAAGCCATGTTCATAATGTGGTCCATGGGTTAGTCTACTGTGTTTCCTAAAGAAAAAATAACATAAAGAATGATGCCTGGCCCAGATTTTTAAAGGACTTGAAAATTCATTCATTTACTTAGAAATATTTACACTTTCTTAATATTCAGAAAATGTTAATAGAAACATTTTCAGTATTGGGTTGAGGGATTTTTATGTTTGTTTTGTTTATTAATTAAGACAGTTCTAGTGTTTTTTCAAGGGTGAAGTTTCCTGTAGTACGAAATAATGTTACTTGATTAATCAAAACAAAGGTTTGAGATCCAATGCTCTGTCAATGACACAGTAAGCTCCCTCCATTCCCTTTTGCAGCATCAGAAATTTAGATGACAGGTTGTTTCCTCTTACTGTGGCCTCATTTTTTTCCCCTGGCCAGTTCTCCCAGAGTTGGAATTATCTTTATTTCTGTTACATGGTTTGGCTGCCAAGACTGGTGTTGTCTATCCTGCTGTTTACCATTTTTTACTGTTACTGAGAAATGTGAAGTTTTCCAATGGTATGAGTAGATGAAGCTAGAACCTTCCAGCTTGGAATTCTATAATGAACTTGGATATTTAAAGCAACAACTCATAAAAAAACGGAAGACCCTAATAGTCACTTAAAATATGTACTACTGATAGTCCATCTATAACATAGCATCTTCTGTGCAAGCAAATGGGCTTACTCACAAAGGTTGTTCATGCATGCAAACACTCTTCTCACATACAGTGCTGCTAACTTACTTTTTTTTTAGACTTTGGTGCTGTACAGCTTTTGTGAAACTCCAGTATTCAAGCAATAACACAAAATGAAATCTTTCCAAGGCTTTTTTAATGATCTAATCTTTTTAATTGTGAAACAAATATTAAAAACATCTAATTAGTCATCTTAGTGGAGGCATGAGAAATCTGCATGCAGCTCTCAAGTATTTCACATGTCGCTCATGTTCTGTGCTTGCAGTCCTGGCTGTTGAAGAAAGGACTTCAGCACCAACCTGCCCGACATCAGCACCTTTAAAACAGCAGGATCTTTTAAATGTATTACCTGATTTTTTCCTTGTTTTGAATCTCAGAGTGCTTGTGCATCTTAACTTAATTTTTATTTTATTTATTTATTATCTTTATTTATTTAT
>NW_010205918.1:0-1565 GCF_000695765.1 Mesitornis unicolor
ACCGGGAGGGGGCGTGGCGTGCTCGGGGTGGGTGTGGTCATTGGCTGAGGCCCCGCCCCCTTTCCCCTGCAGGAAACTGGAGGGGCCCCGGGTGCCCCGGGACGAGCGGCGCCGGGCGCAGCACAACGAGGGTGAGGGGTCCCAGTGCCTCCCAGTATCACCCCAGTGTCTCCCAGTATCACCCCACTGTGTCCCAGTGCCTCCCAGTATCACCCTAGTGCGTCCCAGTATCTCCCCAGTGTGTCCCAGTATCACCCCAGTGTGTCCCAGTATCACCCCAGTGTGTCCCAGTATCTCCCCAGTGTGTCCCAGTATCACCCCAGTGTGTCCCAGTATCACCCCAGTGTGTCCCAGTATCTCCCCAGTGTGTCCCAGTATCACCCCAGTGTGTCCCAGTATCACCCCAGTGTGTCCCAGTATCTCCCCAGTGTGTCCCAGTATCACCCCAGTGTGTCCCAGTATCACCCCAGTGTGTCCCAGTATCTCCCCAGTGTGTCCCAGTATCACCCCAGTGTGTCCCAGTATCACCCCAGTGTGTCCCAGTATCTCCCCAGTGTGTCCCAGTATCACCCCAGTGTGTCCCAGTATCACCCCAGTGTGTCCCAGTATCTCCCCAGTGTGTCCCAGTATCACCCCAGTGTGTCCCAGTATCACCCCAGTGTGTCCCAGTATCTCCCCAGTGTGTCCCAGTATCACCCCAGTGTGTCCCAGTATCACCCCAGTGTGTCCCAGTATCTCCCCAGTGTGTCCCAGTATCACCCCAGTGTGTCCCAGTATCACCCCAGTGTGTCCCAGTATCTCCCCAGTGTGTCCCAGTATCACCCCAGTGTGTCCCAGTATCACCCCAGTGTGTCCCAGTATCTCCCCAGTGTGTCCCAGTATCACCCCAGTGTGTCCCAGTATCACCCCAGTGTGTCCCAGTATCTCCCCAGTGTGTCCCAGTATCACCCCAGTGTGTCCCAGTATCACCCCAGTGTGTCCCAGTATCTCCCCAGTGTGTCCCAGTATCACCCCAGTGTGTCCCAGTATCACCCCAGTGTGTCCCAGTATCTCCCCAGTGTGTCCCAGTATCACCCCAGTGTGTCCCAGTATCACCCCAGTGTGTCCCAGTATCTCCCCAGTGTGTCCCAGTATCACCCCAGTGTGTCCCAGTATCACCCCAGTGTGTCCCAGTATCTCCCCAGTGTGTCCCAGTATCACCCCAGTGTGTCCCAGTATCACCCCAGTGTGTCCCAGTATCTCCCCAGTGTGTCCCAGTATCACCCCAGTGTGTCCCAGTATCACCCCAGTGTGTCCCAGTATCTCCCCAGTGTGTCCCAGTATCACCCCAGTGTGTCCCAGTATCACCCCAGTGTGTCCCAGTATCTCCCCAGTGTGTCCCAGTATCACCCCACAGTCGAGCGCCGCCGCAGGGACAAGATCAATAACTGGATCGTGCAGCTCTCCAAGATCATCCCTGACTGCGGCGCCGACAACAGCAAAACGGGGGCGGTGAGGGGGGAAATTGAGGGTCCCGGGGGGTCCCAGAGGGTCTGGGAGGATCCTAGGGGGTCCTAGAGGCGTCT
>NW_010205919.1:0-842 GCF_000695765.1 Mesitornis unicolor
AATCATGAAATCCATCATCTACCCCAGGAACCTGGTGGAGGAGGCTCCACAGAGGTGGGATCAGAATTACACCTCACATCATACGTCTGATTCATTGCAGTTTCTGATTTTCCTTACTTGTTCTACCCACTTCTCATCACCTCTCCCAACCATCTGAACTCACCACTTCCAGTCCTTGCTCAAACGTTCAATAAAAAGACTGTTGCAAATCAAAAAAAATACACTGGGTTGTGTTTTGGTGCGGTCTTTTTTAACTTATTTCGGAATAGTTTCTTGTTTTCCTTCCTGTTTACTCATGCACTGGAGTTTGGCTGAATGATCCAAGGTGGTGTAGTCAGTGCACGGTGAATGATGCTCTGTCCTGGGGTTATGGCCATGCAAATCAAGAGCAGAAATGAGCAGAAAAACCACCTTAGATTTCCAAGAAAGGAGAATCTCACCTTGAGGTCAGTGAGGGGAGTCAGTCACAGGAATTTTAGCAAAGTCCTTTGGCTCTGCGACTCGGAGGACTCTTGGTCTGGCAGTAACTTGGGTGCCAAATCCATCCAAAGAGGTAGGGTAATGACAGATGGGGCCGTCCCGTGAGACCTCAGCCCTCAGAGACAACAGGAGCGCACCCAGAAGGGGCTGTAATGGGAAAAGACAGCGGTGCAAACTGGTCTGGCATCATCCCCAGAGTAAGAGCCAAAAGTAGCCATCACACAAGTACAGCCATGGAAATCCAGCTTGGCTGACCGTGCTCCTCCACTTCTCCCGCAGTGTTTCCCTGCATCCTTGCCCTAAATTCTTCCTCCCTCCTACACTCTGCCTCGTGATCCTGCATTTTGCTGCTCTGTCAGGAA
>NW_010205920.1:0-1515 GCF_000695765.1 Mesitornis unicolor
GGCTGTGAGGGACGGGGAGGGCTGCGGGCTGCGTTAGCCACTCGGGGAAATCCGGACACCGGGGATCCTGCCCTGCTCCCCCCGCTCCCGACTCCGAAAAAAAACCAACGCCAAAACCCAACCCTGTTAACCTTCCCGCTTCGCAACTGTAGGGAGCAAAGCTGGGAGACTCTCATCGCCATGCAGACTTTTCAAATTAGCATTTACTGCCGCATAAAAACCGGAGGCAACAGCTTCTTTCTCGGGCTCCTTCTTTCTGGTGTATTATTGCCCCTAACTCCTGGGCAGGATGAAGCCCCCCTCGCCCCCATCCTTCCCCGTCCGATCGTCTCGAGTGCTTTCTTAGCTGGACGGGGCCGGTTATAAATAAACCAGCGGTATTTTTGAACCTTCAGTATAAATCAGCTGTGTCAGGGATTACAGCTAAATCTTTGCGCTGGAAATTCTTTGAGCGCGGGAGCTTTGTATGTGTTATGATAGATCCTTAAATGGATACAGATTTATTGCAGAACACAAGGGTGTTGAAGGAAAAGCTTCCAAATCTCGGTTACAACCTCTGCTATGGGAAAAGCAGGACGGATCCGTGACACCTTCCCCGAGCCTGCGGATGGCATGACAATTCACCCTGCGCCCATTATTAACTTGTTCCAATTAAAGCCTTCAGAAAGGCCGAGTTAATTGAGTATTATATTTTTTTTAGGAGGGAGGTTTCAGGCTTTACTCATGAGACTTCATCATCGGCCTAATGGGAGCTGCCCCGCAGGCAGATCTGTAACTGAATAAATTACAGCAAGGCAGGGAAATCAGAATACTGCCATTAAAAGCGATGCACTTACTGAAATTCCTCCTCCACTTTCGCAAGAAGCTGTGGAGGTGTGGCTTTAATTAGTTATTTTAATGCAAAGTTAAATTGTTCCCGAAGTATTTTCTGACACAAAGCAGATGCGACGATTAGAAGTTGAGTGAGACTGAAAGGAGTTGGCATCTGTTCCAGGTACATCTATATGTTTTAAATTCCCAATAGAAAGTGAAAAATAATTAGAGCAATAAATAATAAACATTAAAAACAACGCGATAAATTATTCCGATCCTTAAAATCCCGACTTGCTGAACGGCGGCTCGGGCCAGCCGGGCTCAGCGCAGCTCTCCCGGGACCTTCACTCACGACCTATGGATTTGTGGACAAAAACAGCCAGGAACGGGCTTTCTGGCTCGCTACGGCCAAGCGTTCATTACCCAAAGCCACGGGCGCTCGGAGCCTGCATTTCATGTTGTCACGTTGCCTTGTCAAAGCCCGGAATTCCTGCATTTTATGGGACAGGAGCAAAGCTCGCTAGCTGCGGCGCGCCTGTGAGCCAGCGTGCCCGACAGTGCCGCGGTTTGATCTCCGCCGGGAGCCCTGGGGCAGCGGGCACCCAGCTCCGGGAAGGAGTGGAAGGCGGGGACTCGGGAGTACCCCGGACCCAAGGATCGCACCGTCGGTGATGGAGCCGTTCCAGGCCGAGCAGCGGAGGA
>NW_010205920.1:1546-4177 GCF_000695765.1 Mesitornis unicolor
GCGCGGGCTCGTGGCGCCAGCGGACACCTGCTCCGCGGATCGCGGCCCAGGGATGGGGCGGGGGGCGCAGAAGAGCTCCGGGCCGAGCAGATCTGAGTGACAAGCGGAGCTCTGCGATAGCATCCAGCATCCCTGAGCTGGCTGCCGCCCTTAGGCCCTCCGCGTTCTCCTTATGGCGGACGCCCCCGCATCGATGATTTACGCGTACAAACTCCACGGGTTCGCGCCTGTGTGTGCGCGCACATACATCTCTATAGCAGAGATTGCAGATTTCCATATATTGTCTGTGCGTCTCCCCGCGCAAGCGCCACAGGCATCTGCGTGATTCCGGCACACTTGGGGTATGGCAGGTTTTTTTTGGATGAAACCTGGGCACGCACGACCGAAGAAGGGGAGCACACGGAGGGCAGGAGGGGCTGGAAGACAGAGGCCACCTGCCCGGTCTCCCGGGCCGCCACCGGGGCTGCGAAAGGGGGCTCCAAGTTCCGGGCTGCGCGTAGCTCCACGCAGGTAGCCAGAGTCCGCGGAGTAGCTCCCACCGACCCCAAGGCGTTCAGCCGGTGAAGTTATCATTTTACTTTCTCCGAAGTATATTTCCCTTCTCTAGTCATCCCCGGTTTAGTATCTCCGAAGAGTAACGTGAATCTCTAATTAAAAAGAAAAAAAATCCCCACAGACAAAACCCACCCTCACTTCCCCTTCCCCAGTGTATTTCTTTCGCGACAGCGATCAATAACCATCATGGAGATTTAAAAAAGCCTTTTCAGGAAGTCATTTCTCGAAGTTACCCTACTTTCGGCAGTGCCCATAGTCTTTGTGTAGGAAAGCTCCCTTGCAAAATACTAACAAAGCGGTTACTTCGATTTTTTCCCCTCCAGAAAAATTCGCTAGGGTGATGGTGGTAGTGGATATTTTTGCAGGGAAAAGCACCAGGGGCTGAGGAAACTGCCCAGCTCATCCACGCCTCGGACATACAGCTTTTCGGTGCCAGACACCACCGCGGAGAGGGGGTGACTTTGGGGTCTTTTTTTGCTATTGAGTTGTTTTGACTCCCTCAGTCCCTCGATGTGTGTTTCCCACCGTAATCCGTAAGGCGTTTGGCGGGTGCTACCAGCAGTTCCCGACTGGTTGCACGAAAGGAATAAAAATCTTTCCATCCATTATATTTCAGTCTTTTAACACCAGAGCAATTCTGTCCCTGCTGTTTTAGTGGAAATACCGGTCTATAAAGCTGCAACTGCAGTATATTTTAAAATGTTACTATTTTTTTAAGGGGATTGGAATAATTCTGTTTTGCTTGGGAAGGAAAAGTCTCAAGCAATGTATGTACGATTAATGTTTTATAACACTGTTCAAGGAAATTAAAAACATTCTGTGATAGTCTTAGTGTAAAGGCAGGTCATTTTTGGCAAAATGTTCTGTATATGTATTTCTTAGATTGCTGTGTTTTGAATAAGCAAATCTCTCGTAAAGGAAAAAACATGTTCCTTAAAAGTATGCGCTACCCGTTTTATTAAACTGATTATGCCAGCGTTCAGCTCAAAGTTTGTTTTAAGTAGGAATATTTTCCCAGACGTGTAATGGATTGCTTGAAAACAGAATTCTTTGCTTTTTAATGACCTGTAATGGCCAATTCATTTCAACTGCGCTTATCAAGGTGCTGTGTTAAATAACAAACCGGTTCTTGAAAACAAAAAAGTCATAATGAAAAATAAGCAGTCAGAATAATCTCCCATCTCCGAGCCAAAAAAATGCAATAAAATTAATTTAAGACTGTCAAAACATCAAAGCTGAGAAAAGGAGCTGCTAAAATAATGTCTCTTGATAAGGAAATAATAAAAACACACCAAAAAATGTCTACTCAATAAACTCCACTGGATTTGGGGGTCTGTGCTATATTTTATTTGGTGATGAAAGCACTTTGATGTCACTGTATTCCAAACAATTATTATTATAATTTTAAACAACCTGGTGTTTTCCATTACTAACGGCTTACGCTTTGAAGTTACACCTCATAATTTCTTAAATTAAATAAATCATTTTAAGTTTGCACTGGGAGCCTTTTAATAGCAGAGAAAGGAATATCATTATCTTATTGAGAGGCAATTGCAGTGGCTCCAGTTTGGCTGTAGCTGGGGGCAAAGTGGTGCACTATAACAGACATACTTTATTAGCCTCCCATAACTCTTGAAAGAACATTTTTATATTTTCTTTGATTCCCCCCCTCCCCCTCTTGTTTTAAAGCTGTCCCAACCTTTAATTACTGCCTAATATGAAAAGCATTATTTTTTAATGCTGTGTAATTTACCAGAGGCAATAGGCCAAGTTAACAATTGTTTATTAGGGTTGCTGTTTCACACAGGGCAAAGAATGCTGTTCCAAACCCAACTTTTCATGGGTGGTTGCACTAATTAATACAGTGTCTGAGACTCCTAGGGGGTTTTTAATATTAAAGCCTATGGGGCGGAACGGTTTTTAGAAGTCCAGCTCCTGCTGACGTCTTCCTCCCCTCCCCAGTGATTTCTGCTGCTTTCAAGCTGTTTTGATCCGAGGGGAAAAAGTCGGCGGGCAGGAGAGGAGCGCTCTCGGAGCCCCTCCGGCCCCGCGGTGCCCCGGTGGGAGGGACACCCC
>NW_010205920.1:4715-4977 GCF_000695765.1 Mesitornis unicolor
GTGTATGTGTGTTTACGCCCTGGGGGGGTCCTTCTCCGTAGCTGTTCCCAGAACTTCGCAGGGTTAATTAATTTAATCTTCACGGAACATCACCCGGCCCAGTGGTTGAGGAGAGCAGCGCTGCGACTCCACCACCACCACCCCCTCCGCAAAGGGGTGACTTGAACCTCGTAGCACCCACGTCTCCCAAATCTCCGGAGCGCTCCTACCCCGGAGCGCCCGGCGGGTACCATCCCTCTTCCCCCGGGTGCAGGGGCGGGAG
>NW_010205920.1:4997-5981 GCF_000695765.1 Mesitornis unicolor
CCCGCCGCGGGCCACTGCCTCCCCGGAGGGAGACCCAGGACATCCATCAGTTTGATAAATGGGGGTTACTCACTCCTGTTCTCCCTGCTAGTTTATTTTCTTAAACTACTGGGCAAAAAGCGTAATGACGGAGCGGACAAACACACTAACAAACAGACGACAGCTTTATGGATGGAGCTCAGCTCCCAGGCCTGAGGAGTGTTAAAATCCGAGCTCCGCCGCCTTTGCCCATTCTCGCTCCAGCCCGGGTCACTTCAGCTTCTTTTAAAAAAAAAAAAAAAAAAAAAAAAAAAAGGCAGCCTTGACTGGGTTTTAAAGGAGACACTTACGGATTTATTTTATGGGCTGACCAGGGCTGTTCTCCCGGTTCCCTTCGCCGTTAGCTCAGCTCCTTTGCAAATCTAATCTGCTCGGCTCCTTTGCTATTTTTCATGTTGGACCCATGCGTTTCTCCTCTAAGCCTTTCTCCTTTTTGATGTAGCGAGTCAATTGAAGAATGTTGGTCTCGGTTATCAATCACCCAGCTGGGGCTTAAAGGGCTCGGGCTAATCAGATTTAATTGCTCATGTAGCGCCACTCCTGCCCTGGGCCACGACCGACTTGCTCAATTAAACCCCAAATACCTGCAATCAATAAATAAGGAATGACAACACGTTTAAGGGATTTATCCAGCAAAGGAATTGAACTGGAAACAGATTACAACCGAAAAAGGCCCTTTTATAATTAAACGTACACCTCTTAGAGAGGGAAAAGCTATGCTTTAAAAAAAAAAAAGTAAGAAGAAAGAAAAGGGAAAAAAAAAGAGAGATCTTGTTCCCTTTGCCCGAGAGAAAGGAGAGATGCTGGCGCTGTCTTCCGACAGGCCATTCCTAGTCACTTTTAGCTCATTTATAGCCCGGTAAACCCGGAGCCCTGCGCGGTGCCGGGGCCTCTGGTGCCGGACAGCGCTGGCCTCGCGTCCTGCCCCGCGGCTGAACCGGTTCC
>NW_010205920.1:6004-77550 GCF_000695765.1 Mesitornis unicolor
GCTACTGAGTCAGTTTTCCCCTCGAAAGCGCGTTTTCTGTTTAAACACCCTGGCTAACGAAGTGAGGCGTCATCGCTTTTGACGGCGTGAAAATGTTAGTCACGAGCTTCCAAAAAAGTGAAAAAAGGAAAAAAGAAAGATTTGTTTTTCCAGCCTCTTGTTTGGAACATAGTAGTAACTGACCGAGATCAAGTAACGCTGAACGTGCATAAATAATAGCTTTTGACATATTTGCCATTCCATTTTTTTAAGAACTACTTTTTTAAGAACTGCTTTGAAAGTGGCAAATGCAAAAAAGAGTTTGCAATTAATACCAAACCATATTACTTCGGACCAACCAGGCGTGCTCTTGCCCAGGGTTTCCACACTGGCAGCTGCTGTCTTTCATTTGGATTAGGTTGTAAAAGTACCCCTTCAGCAGACCTGCTGTCAGTGCTCATGGAAAGGGCAACAAGGGGAAAGCAAGCGGAGAGAGGAGAAGCTGGCAGCCAACCTGGAGGAATCCCAGCGAGGCACTCCTGCTCTGCAGTCACGCCACACCGAAGTGGATGTGTCAAAGCTTGTGATTTGCAGGGAATTTTGCTCAGCTCCGCTCCCAGCACCTGAATTTGGGGCCCTGGGTGACTCAGGGAGCTCCCTGCAGCAAGCGACCCCACTAAGCTGGGCTGGAAATCAGCTGGGACCATGGTTAGGTGTCGTTTCTTATTACTAGTCCCAGGGACCCAGGGATGGAGCTGGTATCCTTACACCACCCAGCACAGCAGATCTGGGCAGGATTTGAGCTGGGTGGAGAGGTCAGAGGGAACTGTCCATCTGGGGAACTCCTCTCCCCCTGCATGCCCCTTCCACTGAACAGCACAACTCCAGCTAAACGTGTCTGTGAATCACTCTGCAAGTGCTCATCTTCTGCACTAGGCATAGGGGGTGATGCTGGAAGGACGCTTGCATCTCGTGCTGGTTTCCCAGGGCTCCCACTGGGATACAGACTAACACTGGTGCAAACCCGCCTGTAGCAGTGCCACTCTAGAGTGCACTACCTCTGCACATTTGGTGGCTGATCTGTAAGACAATCTTTGTGGGAAGTGAAGGTAAAAATCTTCATAAAAGTCAAGGTGTTGATTAAGAAAACCCCCCAGCTGTCAAGGGAGTATTTCTGTAAGGACTTCTGTTTGTTTGTTCCTTAGCTTGGTTTCCTAAGGAAGCCAGGATTATATGATCAAACTGTTACAGCCTTTTGAACTCCTGGGCCAACTCCAATCAAAATTGACAAGGGGGCAGAGGTCTCAGAAATAATCAGTTTGCTGTGATTTTCACAAAAATAGACTGCTGGATAGCAAAGAGGCAGATTCTGTTAAATCCTCACTAAGGCTGTAATCAGTGCTCAACTCTTAAGAAACACCAGAGAAGCTAAATAAGAGCGAGCACAACATGACAAATATCATAGCAGCTTCTACCTTGGCTACTAGAGACAGCAGGTATGAGGTACAGTTACTTGAAAACTAGGCTTCATGTGTTTTGCTGCTTGAGGAAATACTTATTGGTTGTATTCATCTTTCTTTGCCACTTTCTGGACCAAACTGCCCTTTGACTTGGAAAGCAGCAGAACATCAAAAGGCAGATCTGGGCACTGGCAGTCTTCTGGGACAGTTCCTGTACTGTGGTTATCAGCATCATTCAGGGCAGCAAACTGCACAAACATCTCCCCAGGCTGCCTCGGAGGAGGCCTGAGGCTTGGTAGTAGCTCAGGAAGTTGGGAGATGAGTAGTCCCTGAGTTTGTAGAACAGAGGTTTTGCCCTCGTGGTTGTCTGTGTTACCTCTTTCAGAGTTGTGTTTTTAACAGATTGATTCAAATCCTGTCAAGTAGCAAGGAGGGAAGAAAGAATGAAGATTCTTTCAGCTACTTTGATAAGCCTCAAAGCAGGATCTTGACATCTGGGTTTTTTGTTTTAGTAAAGTAGATCAAGGAATAGTTTTAATAAGACTATGAAACTCAAGCTGATAGGTTTGTCTGTGAGAAGGCATCTTTGCTTCTTGCACTCTCAGTGTGCCTGAAAAGCAGTTCTATTAATTCACATTTGATGCAATCAGTATTTTGCTGGGTTCTACATAGTGCTTGCTTTTGAGGTTGGTATGTGCTGCCACACTTCCAGGTTTAGGCAAATGATGCCAGTAGGAAGGTGGGTGGTACTGTAGATGGGCAAGTAGACCCATTCATGGGAGACACTTGACTTCCTAGTCCAGTGAGAGCACAATTCATAACTCCGCAGCTAAGGGCAGCAGCCAGTCATTCTACACTGCTACAAAAGTAATGAGACATCCCCTGGCAAGCCAAGTGCAGAATGAGACGTTTCCTTCTTGCTGATGCCAAGTCAAACCGGGCCAGTTTGGAACAGCTCAGCTAGCCAGGTTGCCAGCTCATGGCTGTCTCAAAATCTAAGCTGTCATTTATAAAAATAAAAGCACAAATGTTTTTGTTGTCATTGAAAATACTCCCAGCACTGACAGTTCTGAAAATTAATATAATGTGAACAAGATGCAAAAGATTTTTTGAGCCTGTAGAAAAGCCAGGCCTTACAGTTCCTTGGGGAGAGAGAGTTATTTTACTCTACTTCATTGGATTGTTGACTCTGAAGCCTAAGGAAGGCAGTCAAGCTAGCGAGTATTTTACCACCCACAAGAGTACAAGATTTTAAGAATCTCATTGAATAGCATCTAACTTTAGCATTAGCCACAGCCAAATTGGGGATAAACTAAAGGAAAACTTAGGAAAACTAGAACAAGGGAAAACAAATATGACCAGATTCCTTCCAGAGCACACAGCTGCCTACACATACTCCAGCTAATCCCTTCTGGCAGATTTCCTTTTTTTTTTTCCCCCAGATCTGACCATTTCCATTCTTTTAAGACTTTTTACTCTTCGAGGGGGAAGGGAAGGAGGAGGAATGAAAACAGGGGAATGCCATGAAAGTCTCTTGTATGCAAGACTGGAATAATCTAAAAACATTACAAATGCAGAGCAATGCATGGGAAGAGACAGATGGAAATGTCACATGGAGCCAGCCAAGGGCTGGCCTCACTAGGACATATAGAAATTGGAGTGGGAGCCGGTTTGTGAAGGAGTAGCAGAGGCCAAAGATCAAATTGCACAGCATGATGTGGGAACACCAATGAATTTAAACCACAAAAATTCCCCTTAATATCTGAAGTAGTCTGTTTATTCAGTACCTAATTTCTGCCCTCCAAGTCAAGTGAACAAAAATCCTGAACATATTAGAATCAGTATCGGTACGTTCTAACTGGGACTTCACACGTTCACATGTGAGACCTGGTCCTCCCTCTAGTCTTGATCTTAATCAAGGAACTGTGAGAGTATGGTATCTGCGAAGTGCTGGTTTTGTGTAGTATGCTTTTGGCTGAAAGATTCTGTATGTTGTAGGAGATAAGAAACTCTCTATAAGGCTATTTCCCAGGAAGCATTTTTCTGTCCAGAACAGCAAGAACATAAAGAAGAGCAGCTACTGGGAAACACCATGTCATGATGTTGTCATAGAGGAAGAAAAACATCTGCTTAGAAAACCCGATCCACTGTCTTTAACATATGTAATCTACTTCTGGAAGCTGAGAGTTGGCTTTCTGATCTCTAGAAGGACAGGCCTAGGTCCTCACCTCCTTGCTGCTCCTAGAATAAAGTCAGAAGGAATAAGGCTTGTATTTCTCCAAGCTCAGGGGATATTACTTACTGACAGCTGGTCTGATGACCCAGTCTATTCTTTCCCATTTTGTGTGAATGCAGTAACAGATTTTAGCTTCAGTTCCCACTGACCTGCTCAAGCCTATGAAATAAAGAAGTCCATTACTGGAGAGGCAGAACCAGAGAATTTATTTTCACCCTAGTCTTAGCCTCACCCTACCCTCACTTCTTCCTTGATAGCATGCAGGCTCTGCGCAATGGAGGTGATTCAAGACGTTACTGCCTCCAGCTGTCTGCCTCGCCCTACTCCTAAAAGTTGGCAGAAAGTAACAAGTGTCTCGGCTTCAGCAGCTCCAGCTCATGGTCTGGCTTATTAGCTTAAACTGTTGAGAAGACCAGAAGTTGATTATGCATTGCCTCTAGGAAGAAAAGCACCAAAGGGAGAATCTAGTAGTCTCTTTTGGTGCTTTCAAGAGAAGCCTGTATGTATATTTTCTTTGCTTTTTGTAAATTAGAATACCTTAACCTTGAGAAATGCCAAGTAATTTTTACTCCTACAGACCTTCGACTGATGCTACTGAGCTTGCTTCTTTGCAATATCACAAGAGCATAAGAGTTGCTGGGGGCTGCTAAGCTCGTACTCTTGCAGTAACATTAGACATTCCCTGGACTGACCTGACTGTGTTTTATAGTTGGACTGGAAGATCAGACATAACCTGTTGCAGCTGAGAAAAGACGATAGAAATGACCAGTGAATCACTGATTTATTTCTGTTATTGCCCAGAGAGTATCCTCATACCCCAAACAGAGTTCTTTTGGACTAGATTTTAAGCTATCAACCAAGTCACATAGATAAGCACAGTAGAAAAGAAATAACACCTTATTTTTCCAGAAGGCAGCTCAGGCACAAAAAGAATAAGAAATTCACCCCAATCACATGGAAATCTCTGGCAGAGTCCCATCAGCTAAATCCTTGCAGAGCTAAATCTTTTGATGGCCAAACAGACACACAATGAATTTCAGTGTGCGAGTTCCTGCAGTCTAGTAACTGGGAAGATAACCTCATCTCTTTGCTTTCATTTAGTTCCTACAGAGATTTAATAGACGAAAAGCTGTTGTGAGCCATCACATTAATTAGATTTCATTACTTTTGCTGTAGTATGCACCAGCATAACACTAAACTCTAATCATCCAAAGAAAAATCAGTCCATTTTATAAAACATAATCTCTTCTGGTGTCCGAGGAGAGCTATCAATTTAGGGACTCAATCTGGTTCAGCCTGAAGTCAATGGCAAAACTATTAAGGATGGCAGGATCAAGTCAGTTCACTAATTTGCCAAATTCCCCATCATTAGTGTGAATTAATGAGATCCTACTGGAGCTGCCTTTTGGCTGTGGGTGAAACGGAACACGCCTGGCAGCACATCAGCATTAGGAGGGAGGCCGGGGAGGAGCAGGCGTGGTTTGGGGGGAGGGAGATGAGCAAATGGAAGATGCTTAATGCAGTCCAGATGGAAAAAATTGACCCTGACTTCACCAGTCAGGCAATGGCCATAGCCAAGCTGTTTCCTAGTGAGGAGAAAAACTAGAGAGGCTCAAGTAGCAGATGAGAAGTCAGCTCAGATAAAATGAGACAGCCATTCCCTTTGTCCCCCAAGTGATCTTTTGCCCAAAACATGAAGCAAAACACATGTTTTCCTGCCTCTTCTCAAGATTGTCCAGTGATTTTCCTCTTCTTGCTTGCTTTAAACCTTCTAGAAGCAGGAGGGTCAGTGCACGAAGTGGAAGGTTGTGCTCACTCTCACAGCCAGCCCCATCCAGAACTAAAATTATAACAAAAAAAATCATTAAGAAAACTACTTCTGTGAGATTTACAGTGCCAAGAGGGTCATATGAAGTTTGGAGAGGCATCCAAAGAGATGTCAAATGTAATTTAATTGAACTTGGCTATCATAACTAAATAGGACACATCAGTTTGGGCTTAATGGATCCTGCCAAGTCTAACAACAGATATTGTTGCTCTGTTCCTTGAGACGGTGATGGCAGTTTAACTGTCCATGAGTCACTGGGATAATAGCTATTACTTGAAAAGAATGTGCAGGGAGGAAAGGATGCTCTTGTCTGATGCATGTATCTGCTTCTGGTGCCATCACGAAGACAATGCCAGGCTGATGCTTGAGTGTGATCTTTTAACAGTGGCAGCCCTAACAGCTTTGTAGCAGTAATTGTGGAAATCAGAATTTGCTTTTCTTTATTTGTTTTATTTGTACTGGCTACAAAGCCAAATGCATACACCTCTATATGAGGCAGTCAGGAAGCCTGAAATTAATAGCTCAAATTAAGGACATAAAGCACATGAAGAAACCTGCTTTGTTTCATTTACTATGGTGACAGCAATGCCGTACCTTTGATAATGCCCTTACTGTATTCAGAAAGGACCTTGAAAGAAATGCAGGTGAGCAAACAGCTCTGAGATGGGAACTCCAAACTGCTCAGTAAAATCTCAGTGGTCATTTTTGCATACCCTGTTGGCCAGGCATTTACTGTGTTTCAGTCTTCTGACCAGAGATCTCCTCCTAAGCCATGCCTTACATCAAACCAACATCCAGTTGTGTGGGAACTGTGGGCTCCCTGAGTGGTGGTTATGGAGATGACCTTTGCAGTCTCCAGAGGTAGCTCAGCCCCCTCAGCAGTTACCATCAGTGACATTAGAGTCACGACTGTAGTGAGCTGAGAGTGAAACAGCACATTAGAATATACCATGGTGGCAAAATACCACTGAAAAATGAACTGTCATAATTTACTTCTAACTGAATACTGACTGCCGGTGCTGTGCTCAACAAGAGCAAACCTTAATAAATATGATCCAGATCTTGCCCGTCCTCTCCCCAGAAGAAAAGGCAAGCCACCAAATCTTCAAATGCTCAGTGTATTCCCTTGAAAGAACCAGAGACTAATCTGGCTTACCAAGTATAAGCAAACACACACTTTTCCAGTTGTCCCATAATATGTAGAATTGTCTTACCGCAAAAGAGTAGAGCAGATGAGATACTTAAATGGGAATATCACCTATTATTTTAAGCATCTAATTTGTACATCTATGCCTGCACCCATTAGATTACCATTGCTTAAAGTGTTGGTCAATCTTCTGGTAGGAGGAAGAAAACAAAACGTGTTAATTTTATCAGAATTTTAAATGCATCATTAAATATCCCCTAGTTAAGAAAAAAGTCTCTGCAGGCGATAGATTGCACTCACAGAGATAAGAAATGCTTCCCATATACAAACCATTTACTTTGTAGTTCACTTCTAATGGGCAGTTTGGTGAAAGGTATTTTCCAACATGCATTTAAAGTGATCCATTCAAAAGATAAGTAAATTGCAGCTGTTCATTAAACCCATCACTTCATGTTGTGCTGCAAACATATATTTAACTAGGAAATGCTACTATAGGCTCTTACTGTTGTATCTTTGTTTTTCCTCTGAGATCTAAAGAATGTTATGATTCATCATCATTTCCAAAAGTGTCTGAAAATTACAGGCCAACCACTATAGCAAAACACTGGGGGCTTATGGAAGTGAATGCACCAGAGAGCACTGCAAACATTTTCCTTACAGTTACTCTTGCTTGTTCCTGGTTCCTTATGATCACTGCTTACAATACAAGCTTTTTTAAAGAGGAAACAAAGCTTTTGTACTGACACTATTGTACAGTCCATGTAATGTAACAAAATTGCTAACTTTCTAGGAAGGGTTAAAGTAGGGGCCAAACACTAAAGTGCATCGTCGTGAACTTTATCTTGCACGCACATGTACACAGAAAGCCAGAACTTACTACTGCTTCTTCAAACATCATGATCTTGCCTATATAAGGCAGCACTCTAAGAGTGCAAGAGCTAATTCACACGTATAGGATTCTGCAGTCATTTTTGTTTTCGGTCTCATTTTCAGATTCATGGAAACCTCCTCCTCTCTTTTTCTGAATGGAGATGCTCAGCTGCCAGATAGGGGCAAACCAGTCAAATTCTTTGTATATGCCAAGAAAGAGATGCCTCCTTTTCTCTTCCAGTACACAAAATAAAGCAAACACCAGTATTCTCATAGATCACATAACACATCTAGGGATATTGTGGTGAGGGAAAGGAAACATTTTTCAAGTTACTCAAACTTGAAATCTTGTCCTTCGCAATGATGGAGACCAATAATGCCCCTCAAGAAGAACCAGGCACTCTGCCTTGGAAAAAGGCTGCACACTACTCAGTCTCTTTAGGATGTGTGAATCATAACCCCTTGGCAGAAAACTGACTTTATGGGATAAATACCCTTCATTAGAGGTGCACTAATGCTGTGCATTTCCCAGCGGAGGACTGGGATTCTGCACGGCCCATATGCAAGTGGAGAAAAATGAGTGTGTGGGCTCTAATTAGAGGCCGGGAAGGATCTCGGCCCCCAAACACTGAAACTCCACAATTTCTTCACTATTTCTTCACCTCCTAAAAATATTAACAGCAAATATTTTTGGTTTTGTGGAGAGTCCAGTCTCTTTGTCTCTCCTTCCCAAAGCACTGAGTGATGCCATGTTCTGGGAGGTGCAAATATAGACTTGACTGCGATAACTGTGGGTTCATTCTGTACCTGAAACCATATGTTGGGGCTTTTGTTCAAAGCTTCAATCAAACCTGGGCATTTTACAGATCATTTAACATTTAGGAAGCTCCACATCTTTCATGTTGTTAGGAGTTAAACCATACTCATAGTAAGGACACCTCTAAGGAAGAAATGGGTTTCTGTCTTGTCTTATAAGTTACTTTGTAAAGTTTTCAATATTTTTGCTTGTTGAGCTCTGAATACCTTAACAGTCAAAGAAAAACAAAGCCTATCTGAGGATATTTCAGCGTTTCCATTTCTATTTCCTGTTAAAGTGAGGATCTACAGAGACAGAATAAATATGGGAAATCAGCAAGAGAAAACAAAAACCAAAACAAGCAAAAAAAAATCCACTAAATTCTTATGGAACCTTTAAGAGGCACTTGGTGCCAATTCTGGGTAAAGATGGCTCCAGCCCAAAACATTACGTACAGATCGCTCTCAATGAGGTTTTCATAAATCAGACTTTGGCTTGAGATCTATATTTCACAGCTGCCCTGTGTTATGTGTAGCTTCTATCATAGGCCAGAACAAGCACCCAAGCTCTGAACAAGCCTTGGCTGGTGGGGGAAGGGTGCGAGGTCAGGTGAAGACCTCAGTTTTGTGGCTTCAGTCAGGCTTTTCAGGAGGTATCTAATAAAAGATGAAGGTCCACAATGAGTCGCTACTTCATCCTAGGTGATTCACCCATTTATTTAATAATAATGAATCAGTGAAAAGAAAACTTGCTGAGAAGAAAGTCCTTCATTTATGCTGTCCAGTCCTTAATGCTGCCGCCTGGAGAACAGCCTAGAGAACTTCTGCAGCCACCAATTCTGTATGACTTCCTCTCTAAGAATGAATGCTTCTGTGTGAAGACATTGTGTCTGCATACTTTTTAATTTTTCTGCCTGGGTTTTGAATATTTAAGGAGGTGTAGAGCTGGGGAAATCATACTACTTCACATTTGGGTTGTGTTTAAGCCGGCCACAACTCCCCACAAGTACAACTCTGCCTGAGATACCAGCAGTGGAGACCAACGCAGATGAGGCAGAGCCCACAGCTAACATTTGTGGGAGTAATTTGCCCTTTAGAAAATGAGATTAGCAATGCCAGGCCCAGAATTAGAGAGGCACGTACGAACCCACAATGTTAGGGGCAAGGAAAATCCCTTTCGTTCATCTGCGGTCCTGAAAATCTGATGAAGCCGTTTAAGAGAAAATCTGTATGATGCAAGACCAGATCTTGAGAAGTTAAGGTGGCTGGGGGAAGGGGGGGAGGGATAGCAAAGGTTTATTTTCCAGTAGCACCTTGCTGCCAGGTGCTTTTGCTAACAATTTGGCCAGGAAGCTTGGTAAAGTGGATATTCCACAGTAACTGGACCTGTGAGAAACTTCTTTGCCTAAGCATTTAATAATGTGAAACTCAGCTAGTGTTGGGGTTTTGATGTAAATTTTAAGTAAGCCTGTGTTAGTTGATAGGTTCACTGTGATCTGCTGAATCTGGCTGATGGTTCTGTGGTTTTGATGGGAAGTCACCGAGTTTTGATCTCAGTAACATGGAAGGTACATCATGAGGAGACTACAGGTGAGGAAGAAAGAAGAGAAAGAAAAGATGACTCTCACTTACCCCTTGCTCATATTTACACTGCTTTGCCCCATTTGGCTTTCCAGCTACCAACTTAGCCCTAATTATTGCATCTCTTGTATGCCCTTTGGGTTTTAGTGTAAGCACTTAATTCTTCACCATAGTCCATCAGAAGTCTTACCAGTTTCTACTCTATGGAGAAAAATCACTTGAGGAGCAATGAAGAAGCTAAAAAATGGACTGGAAGTCACAAGGCTTCCTCTGGTTCCAATAAACCATGATTACCATGAGACCTCATGCCAATTAGGTAGAGTATCAGCCACACCTGAGCTGGAGGGAGATAATGTAATTAACAATATTTATGCAACCATCATCTATAGATCATGTTTAGTTTCTTAAAAGCTGTTGGCTAGTTTGCTCAGTTCAGGATAAACTGTAAAAACATTGGCTCCATAAAATGCCAGCGCTAGGTGATAAATTGACTGAACACTTAGTCACAACATATGGAACCTTCAATCCATTCACAACATCGGCTAAGTCTGCTCTTGCACGTTTGCATCTGTAATTGATTGTGGGTGCTATTAGTCACAGGTGCATGCGATAATGTTTAGACATCTCTTTGATTCAAGGATGCTATTAAGGAATTAGACTACAGTAGGGTAAGAGTTTGTCTCTGCAATTAATTGCTCCCAGGGTTTTGCAATCCATGATCAAGTAGTGGTGCAAAAAATCCAAGACTGACTAACAAAAAACAAACATCACAACAGCAACCCCAACTCCAGAGTTACGTGTTCTATTGCTAGTCTACACATTGATTACTGAATATTTCTGTTTCATATGTGCAATTTCTGAAACAAATGCTCAGTGTCTGTTTCAGCTTCTGAGCATTGCTGCTGGGGCTTGTAAAAGATATGATCAGAAATGGATAAAGTAACCAGAAGGACTCTGCCTGCCAGTAGCTAATTAGATTTCCCTCTGAGTTATGCTTTAACAACGACTGAAGAGTGGCTTCACTACCTAGTAGCTTTGGTCTTATTGTGATTAGGATACTGACAAGATCAGAATTACCTGATCCTATTAAAATTCACCATAAATTTAGACTCCTCATATAATCAGAAGGCATTGCTGTAGGCCTGGGAATTTCTCATTTCTTAATAGCTTATGTTAAGGGTGTTTGGGGTGAATCAGGAAGAAATTTAATATTAATTTTCTCACCTTCTGTGCTTCAGCTTATACAAGAACGCTGTCCTTAACAAACTATTACCTTCCATCCCAGAAATAGATGCATCCCAGGCCTGGATGAAATAATTTGGATTTTTTTGCAGAGTTCTTTGAAATCAAATCCTAACATGAGCACGTTGACGCTGTTCTTGTTATAGGAAACGATCTTGCATTTTGACTGCCTTCTCCTTTCCTCTGGCGACATTGCCATCAAGGTGACTGTACCTGCTTTCAGCACCAGATTAAGAGCAGTGGGGAAAAATGGAACAAAACTGAGGTTTTCAAATTCCATTCTGATGTCTAGCTGCCAAGGGAGCCTGCCGTGTTCAATTCGAGGGCTAATCCATGACCATCACTCTACTTCAATAATTGCAGAACATTAATGAGTCTGTTTCCTTATTACAGAGCTCAAAATAAGAGCATTGACATTCCGATTTAGCAGGGAACTTTTAAAGTCTTAGCCCAAGGATTGTAAGAGGAATGGATTTTTTTTTAATTAACTTTGCATTCAAAACTTGTGTTAAACCATCTGTTCTCATGCAAGGGGTAAGGGAGGGGGAAGCTAGCCACAGATTTTCATCAGTGAGCTGTTAAATTAGTCCTTTTACTTCACAGGGCCTGTTTTATTCAATCTGCCTTTATTAAGAACACAGGTTTGATTCTGCAAGGAACAAATTCTTCTGGTTCTTTAAGGAAAATGGTTTTAAGCAGGGTTTTATTAGGTTGCATTACTGGATAAGCGATACAACATGTTACCAGCGTGAATCATCTGATTTAGAGTGACAAGAAAGGAACTTAAAAAATACCTAGAGCCAAAACATCGGCTGGCAAGGGCTAACAGGGCCAGATTTGATCTGCTTTTGCAAAGTTTTTCTGTTGCAATTGGTAGTAACTGTCTAGGGCTTTTAGATATTTTGACTAAGTCTCTTTACCATCTCTGAATTAAGAAGCAGAGAAATGAGGGCCAGACTGTAAGCCTAACCAGACTGAGCAGTCGCAGTGCAGTTGGCAAGGCTGCTGACAGAATGAAGCGCGATCTGAGAGGAGGTCTATCACAATTTCATCCTAAGAGGAGAGACATACGTAGGTCATCTTGCCTTCACAGCCAAGAGTGTGCCTTACAGCACGCTTGTTTCCTTTCCCTGTCTCAGCCCTGTTGATACAGCTTCTTTGAACCCTCTGTGCTTATCTGTGAGCAAATGGGCATTTACAAATCTCTGCCTTTGGGATGATGCAGCCTTCAGCCAGACCAGGTGAGCACAACATACCTGAGAGACACAAATCAAATCCTCAGACGTTTTCCATTGTCTGCATTCAGGTCCTTTTTGCTTGCTACACTCAAGTATTCTGTTGAGTGGTCTGGCAGGTAGCTGAAAAAAGGCACAGAGAATATTGGCAGAAACAAAGCATGAAACTGTGATTTCTTAATGAAAAACAATAGCAGAAACCTGACCCTAAGCCTTATGTTCAGCTATCATGAGGTCAAAATGCAACTTCTCCCTGCCAGCTGAGAGCATCTCTTGCACTGAAGACAGAGTGAGAGATGTATGCGTAGAATGGCAGGCTCAAAGATATCTCAGGTAACCCAAAAAAGGAAACTGACTATGCAAATGTCATTTAAAAATATGATAGTTTCACTTTCCAAGCTTGATAGCTATCTCAGGATATGTTTCTCACAGTTTTGTTGACAGATTTCTATCAGTATCAAGGTCTAGCCTAGAATTAGCTCCTTTCGTATGGTGAGGTCCCAAGACTGAAATGAGCTTTCAAACCTGAAGTAAACATCTTAAAGAAGGTGTCCTGAAATAGATGACTAGAATTGTTAAGCCAAAATTCCCACCTGTCCAAGTTTTAGGATGTAGAAAACCTCGCTTGAATTTTCAAACTGCGCTCTAGACTATCTTGAAAACTCTCATCCCACAATAACACCTGTGTCGTTTCTGTCTTCTGGCAAAACTGAGCTATGAAAGCAGAAGGAAGATTCTGGGAATCAATTTGTAGTCTTAGTGCTGTCTAGCAGCAGATTTTGGTTCTCTCTGCCTGTCCCAACTAAGTCTTACTGCCAAGAGCCATTACTACAGACTCCTCCAGCTGTAAGGAAAACACCATAAACACATTGTCCCTCCTTTAACTGCAATGGGAAGAATAAAAGGAGAAACAAGATTGTCCCTCTGGGATGCAATGATGAATATTCATACCAGTAACAAGTGTCGCTTGTTTAATCCTCTTATAACCTATTCCCACGTTGAGGTTTGGATTTTATTTATGAAACCAGACCATGGCCAATCTATAGACTGAGAATGTATCACTGAAATTATGAAAAAAAATGTCTCAGTACTCTCTCTCAGGTATTTGGAGAACTTGCTGAATTTACTGGTTCAAACTAAATCAAATATAGCACTTTTTAAATGCTTCATTTTGCATTTCTGTAGAGAAAAGAGCATTCTTAGAGTGAGCTTTTTATACTGATTTACATGCGAAAGATGACATGCATGTATTCACATTTCAGACTCCATAAGAGAGAAAAAAAAATAAAAAAAGAAAAGAAAAAATGCCAGAGAGCTCTCTATTGGCTATCCACAGGGCTTGGATATTAAGTTTGAGCTCAGGAAATCAGTTTTCTTACCATGCAGTGAATGATTGCTCTCTCAGTTTCATGACTAACCATTTAGTTTTCCATTTTGGTGGGTGCTTAGTCATTTGGGATGCTTGAGTCTTCTGCATCCTTTCCCTCCGAGGGAGCAGAAGAGTCATATTACTGCATGCTGCAGTCTGCCCGTGCCAGCAGGCCAGGAGTGGCTTGGGAATGACAGTCTTGCCTTGCACACTATTATTAAAGGAATGATGACTACTAATTCTGAGAAGTCCTGGACATTTGACCACGCTTGGGAATGAATCTCCACCAATATTCTTCAGAGTGTGTTGACCATTTCGGCATAGAGAAAAACCCTTAGTGCAGCAGAACTGAGCGTCTTTAGTCTGAAATGGCAGGTTTGACTGGAATGTTTATTTTGGTAGCTATGGGGTTTCAGGGAATTTGATGAGGTAGGGATCCTGCGTAAGACCAGAAATCTATTCAAAATTCTGTTCCATTAGCTTCTTTCTCTGCCCCATCCATATCCAATTCAATCTCCTTATTACAATACATAATAATGAAGGCTATGAAACCCCTGATTTTTTAAACATCTATTTGCATGGAATTTGAACTTTGCTACAAAGAAACCATAAAAATGACATTTAATAAACACCGGAAAGCAGTAATGATGTGTTACTGCCATAGGAGGGCCAGTTAAACAAGTTAAAGGCTGACACAGTTTTCCAGATGCAGTGTTGCACAATGTGCTTGTTTACCTGGATCATTTACTCGTTCCCTTTCCCTCCTTAGACACACACAGGGGTACCAAGGGAGAACACTGAAGTGGACTCAGAAATGCCAAACACACGTTACGATCTCCCTCCTCTATGGTTTTATCTGCAAGATTACATCTGTAAATATCCTGTAAAAAACTTTTCCAACCACTGAAATTTATCAACTTTTGATAACTATCTTCTGATATTTGAAAATGCAGACACTTGTGGCTCACCGAGAGTTCTAATCTCCTTGGTTTATACTCTTCATACATACATATTCAGTTTATTTCTCTATTCTAGGTCTCATTCCTGTACTTTACCCATGAATTTTGAGCACTGAAAAGAAGTTTTTCTCTCCTTGACTTGACCACCCCTTTGAGAACTCTTCTGTTCCTCCCTCCACTGAGTCATTTTAGCCCTTTAAATTTTATCTGGGAAGATTTCCTTTCTCTTCATTTTATGGTGATGACTTCTCCTCTTTACTTGTGTAATATTGTCCAGTGCTGAAGGTTAGGAATGTCCTTAAAAGTAGAGTTGGAATTAGGAATAAATTATAGGATGTCTGGAGAGAACAACAGCAGGGCTAGGATTTATGTCTGGTTGATCTGATAATTCTTATTGATGTCAGTTCCTACGGTGCTTTGAAATCAGCTGCTCAGATGAATATTCTGTGACCATACCTTGAATTGTTCTGCATTTAGGAAACATCACATAGATGGATTCAAGCTAAACTGATGTTCAACCTGTTTTTTGACAAATCTAAAATGTATATTTTCATTTTTTAGAAAGCTTTTTCATCCCACTAGTGTGGAAGTAACAGAAATACTAAAGGAATACTGCAGGAGTAAAGAAGTTGCACTGACTCCAGCAATGGACTTACCTTGTCACCTCACATGCTTATAACAAGACAATTCCCTGGAGAACCTCAGTTCAGAACCATCCGTACTTTCATATCTTGCCAGTTTCAATAAAATGAGGATAATTTAGAAAAGTATAATTATATTTTAACAGATCAAAGTTGCTTATATTAAGTTAAACTAATTGCAGTGAGGAATTTTGACCTATTTTCTTTGAAGTCTTACAAAAAATAAATTAGGTGAGCCAATTCCATTTGCACAGGTCAAGTTCAAGATTCCTGACAACACTATCGCTGCCAAGTTACAATTTTTTTATAGCTACTAAATAAATTAATTTTTGTTCCAGGATAATGCAGTCATTTGTACAGAGGATAGGAGTTCAATTAATGAGTATCTCCTACTGCTGGCCTGATGATTACCTAGATCCAGGTATTCCTTTCTGCCACTTGAAGTCTTGCTTTGTTTTCTCCTAGTGAAATCTGAAGCTCTTGAGGTGGATGTAGATCAGCATTTCTGCACAGATTTATTTATTTACTTACTTATTTACTGATTAGGATCACAGAAGACTTCAGTCCAATGAAGTAGTGTTTAAGAATATACTGTAGCTTACAGGATGTCACCTGGGCGATAAATATTAGTCTTCCCTTCATAGACTTTCAGCAAATGTGCTGAAAAGCATGGGTGATCCTCTGCTTGGTGGCCCCCACATCTCCGTGTCAAAAAATGGGCAGGAAACTTGGAGGGGAAGAAAAGCAACAAGATCATCAGTGTGTCTGTAGCATGGCTGATTTAGATGGTAGTCACTGGATATGGGAGTAGTAATACCATGCTATTCAGTTTCTGAGTTCATCTTCCCCATGCTTTTATGCCAGCTATCTTTGGAGTTGTCTTTCCTCCCTTCACCAGTTCTTACCTTCTCCTTAATCTCAGGAGCAAAATTTGAGCTTCAGCCCAGAAACTGCCTCCTTTGTATTAAGGCAGTGTGGAAGCAGGAAAGGAGAGCAGACAGTTTCAGATGCAATGACCTATCTGGATTGTAATTGGCCATATCACCACAGTGGTTTCATTCTTTGGCAGCGTAGACATGGAGAAAGGCAAGAGACACGTCCTGATTCTTAGCTCACATTTATACTGGAAGAGAATTTGCCTTCAATTGTGAGCAAACCATTAATGCTACATAACTACAAATTGTGGTCCAGTTACAGAAGGCGGCCATATGTCCCTCTCTGTTTCTATTTGGTTGAAAAGTTCACGAACCTTGCTCCTCCCATTTCCTTCTTCACCTTTCTTGTCTCCATTCCCTTAGGGTCCTAGCTCCTACTGACTGACCTTTACATATGCAACAACAATAATTATTCTATAATTAGACACTCTAAGTCACGTTGTTACTAAAGCCGTCAGTGTGGGAAGGAAGCAAGCAGTGCTTAAGGTAAGGGTTTAAGGCTCCTTCTTCATTGTATCACCAGAGGTATTTGTGCCAAGTCCTTGGTATTTCATTAGGTGGTTGTTGAGGTTCCCTTCTAATTGCGTCTCATAAGCTAGTGATTGCTGTTCGTGACTCGGTGGTTGTCTGTCTCCAGACCACATAGATAGAGAGTAAAGGACATTCAGGGTTTCAGCAGGTTTCAAGTTCCTGTTGTCATTATGGCCATTGACAAATTACACCATCCAAGCTCATCATGCCATCCAGATGGCATTAGAGGTGCACCTCAGTCTTCTGGTTTTCATCCCAGACCCTGGAATGCAAAGGTTTGATTCTGGCAGGTAGCAAATATGTGCAGCATATGTGAAATCCAAATACCTGGCAAACACTTCTTGGCATTAGTAATACCTTTGAAGCCACAATTTTTACTGTCCCATCAAAACAGGTGAGACATTGAGACATCCTTGTAGAAGTGCTCCCAGCTATGACAAGGTTTGGAAGCACAGCCCTGGATTAAAGACATAGGGCTTGTCTTATCCACCTTTTGTGACATGGTCACTCCACTTAAATTTCTTAGCAAAGCATTGCATGTAAAGGCAAATAGATGTTTGAGTTCCTTACCGTTGGGATTAGTGATATTTTCACATTTTCATTTTTTTTCTTGTCTTCAGTATCCTTTGTGGTCAGCTGTTGCAGTGCAACAAATCCCTCAACCACCTTTCTGACTTGAGAAGTGTAGCAGGACTTCTCTACCCACTCGCTCCATGGCTGTTTCTTCTTCCTCCATTTGCCTTGTAAAAAAGTTGTTTCTTTTTTCTCCCCAGTTTCATTTTCCCTGGGCTCAGTACATCAAATGGTGTCTGCAGAAATACACAGGATGGAATATCTGACTTAATCTCTTTGTTGTCCACATTTCAATGTCTTGCTGCTTGGATTGGTTATACAAACCTCACAGTAAAAATATTACTAATAAAATCACACATTCATATAATACTCTGCCTCGGTACCAAATTTCTCCTGGCTCTTACTTATGCTTGCATTATTGATAAGCATCAGGCAAAAGAAGGGTCCCTAGGTTAAATCTATATTGCTTTGAATTTCCCTTCTATGCTTAACATCAGACGCCACCAACACATCTTGAACTGATTTAAGGCCCTGGGGTGTTACTCAGTGCCATTCAAAACACAGCAAGCCACTTTCCATGTGCTGGGGCCACTAGGGCTCGTTAGAATGGCATTTTTAATAAAACTTAAGTGTAACTACAACATTTTGTGGCTCCGCTCTTCAGATAAACCACTACGTACGTCATTTCCCACTTCACCTCCCCATTTACACACCCACTAGACTTTTGACCAGCCAAATTCGTTATGGGTGTAAATGTATTGCAATCAATAACATTCCTTCTGCTTGACACTTATTGTAGGCAAAAGTTTCCATAGGGTTGTTTGCGTGTGTGTCTTTTTTTAACTTCCTATAACAAATTAAGTCTTGAAAGAAAGCCCTGAATGCTATTATTCAGGTGAGGCAATGCAGGAGCATTAAAAACACTTTGTTTTCAGATGCATCTGTTCTATGTTAGGGTTGTTTTCTGGTCCAGAAAAGGCTGAGCTGTAGCTGGATAAATACACTTATCCAGCACATTTTCTTCTAGGCAAGAATATCTTCAGGGCTCACAAAAGAACTCTCTGGTGCTAGCTAGGATATGACAGGAAAAAAAAACCATGAAGTCCATACCATGGATTAACTCATTATCTATGATACTGGTCAAAATCAAGTTCTGAAAATATCAGACAACTCAGACAACCATAACCAGCTCAGTCAGGGCAATGTTTCTTGGGATTTATCTCCATGGGAATTGGAGGGGATCTGGAGGCAAATGACTGCACCAGGATCTGCAGTTGCTGGAGCCGGAGCATTTTGAGCAGAAAGTTTTGCATTGTTTTTTGCAAATGGTAAAGCTCTGCATCTCCTCTGCAGGTTTACTCCTCTGATGATGACCCTTAATGAAGCCTGTTTTGATTCTGCCTTTAGTTTTCTGGCCTTGTTATTAAGCTCTGTGTCATGCATGGGACAAAATAATCCATACATGGATTCCTTGAACGTGAATCACTCTATACCCTGTGAGACTCGGATCACACTTTCTCCAAGTCTCCAGGCTCCCATCTACAGCCCTCATAAAGGACAAAATACCGCTATTCCTAAGTATTTTTGCACTGTTCAGGAAAGACCAATGCTAAGATATTTTTCATACAAGTCACTGTCTTATGCTTCCTAATGGGCTCTCCCTTTAACTTCATTAGCTCCTGGCAGATTCTGTGTAGCTTTGTTTTTTGGCAAGGACCGCATATTTGTGTATAGATAGCTACATGTATACAACTCCTAGCAGAATTCCAAGTATTACAGTAATAAATATATAAGACTGATTATGTGGTGGATGCACTGTCCCCACCTTTTTTCCATCACAAGCCTCCGCCTTGTTCAGGGGCTGCTGACAGGGAAGGGAAGCATAAGCTCTGCATGGCAGAGTGTGCACCGACTCAACAGCCAGCACCACTGCTCCCAGCTTACACAGTCACCACGCGATGCTGTTTAATACCAGACCAATGAGGTGAATAAAACCTACAAAAGTTTATGGTGTGTAAATTACTGTTGCACCCTGCCCTCTGCCTCCGCGCTGAACTGCCTGCACCAGAGATGTATAAATGAAAACAGCCCCTTTCCATGTGATGGCAGAAGGACTTCCAGGGACTGCAGAAATTATTGGGCTCTTATATTGCGATAGGAAGCAGAAGAAATTGTCCTGGGCAGTTCTGGCTCTTGGTATCTCATCCTCTGAGCAACCCACTGCCAGGCACCTTCAGATGGGGACTGTGCTGGAGAGCCCGAGCTGGAGGCCATGACCCGCAGCACCAAGAGCCATAGGAGTGAGCAAAACCATAGCCTCTGAGAGCGAGAAAGGAGACAAAGCAGAGAACAGTGGCAAGAAAGAGCCAGTTCAGGACTTTGAACAGAATATAGAGAAGAGGAAATCAAACGCTCTTTGGAGGAGGCCCTGCATTGCAAAGACTGTTGTTTTGCCTCTTCTCAGCTTTCAAAAATGTCACTGTTGTGTAACCTGCATAGCTGCTGGCCATCCCATATCTTACATATTTGAGAAGACTGGAAAATTCTGTTTCAGAGTATCTAAAACTACTGAGGAAACATGCCATTGTAGACAGGCATCTACAATTTGGCTCAACACATGAGAAACACTGGCAGCTGCTGTGTTATCTTTGGAGTCATTGCACAGCCTGTCAAATTGAAAACACGACAAAACATTTTGAGTAAATGCTGAAACTTTTATGATCTCTTAGGGGAAAAAGAAGTTTCAGATAGTGTAATCTGATGAGTGTGGTACAGATGAAGAGATAGACAATGCCTGTTAGAAGATGCATATGCATGTTATAAAATGAGAGGATGTATCTGGCTCCATGCTTACAATAAGGTCTGTGAGCACAGATTCCTTTAACTATTCAAAATCCTGTTGCTGTAAGTAGGACTCGAGCAATGGATAGAGGCATTTTCTGAAGCTGCTGGCACTCTACACATTTGGAAAAGGTATGGCTGGTGCTGGCCTTGGATGGTCAGTGTGCATTTAACAGATTATTTGCTTTATATATGCCATTTCACTCTCTGTCCTGCAGTTTCCCTGTTTGTAAGACAGAGAGTAATACCACTTGCATCATGAAGTGCTTTGGTATTGAAAAAATGTTCTATCTAGGGCAAGGTTTTGTTGTTTTTGTATTTCCAGATACATAATAGGCCACTGTGAGTTTAAGGATGCTTTCTGAGGTAGTAGTTAAAAATAGTTAATGATATAAAAAAATAGCTCAGAAACATCCAGGGGCTATGTTTTAAGAATAAACTAATACATAGCTATAGCAAGTAGCAACCTTTGCCAATACTCACTGTAGTGTGGTATTTCAAGAGCTACAGTTAGGGCTGGTCCTGCTGGATCCAAGCGAATTGTAAGTGCTCAGCATGTTTCAGGATCAGGCCCAGACCTCCTATTTCAGAGCACAGGGAAGGAGTGACTCCCAGTATCGCATCTGCACGAGCTGATATCTGTTTAATGGTGACTGCATGCAAATGCACATCTCATACACAATCAAACTGTTGTTCTGCTGAAACTGGGCAAAGGCAGAGAAACATCAAGTTAAAAAACATCTCCAAATCTCTCATTCTCCTCCTCTGCTCTGCCTTCCTCAAAGCCCGTGATTTTGTCTCAAGACTTTCTGGGAATTGTGCTGACCCTGTGCTCCTGCCAGAGCTCTGACTGCATTTCTCTGATGAGCAAAGAGGTTCTCATGTAGACACTTTGCACAGTCAATTAGTAAAGTAATTGAGTACTCTTTGGGATGAAAGGTATAATGCGCACAAGATTGTTCACCATTTTCATTACATACCATATCCGGGAAGCTGAAGGAATGCAATGCATCTAGACACTTCATGGTGAGGTAACTCTGAATGACCTGCTTTTCCTCATTTACATCTGACTCAGTATAATTTGAATACTGTGCTTTATGTCTTATATTGCCTTATTACTTTTACAACACCCAGAAGAAGACGAGAAGAGCCAGCAGGCCTCTGCCCTCAAGAGTTTGTTTTATCTGGGAGAAAATGAGTGGAAGGTAATACACAATAGGGAGGAGATGGGTGGAGAGCTGGAGATGGTTGGACTGCAGTATAATCATTATTGTTATTAAAGTCCTTATGGATATCATGGGAGAAATTAGTCTTAGGTAAGGATTTGAATGGAATGAGACCAGCTGCTTAGCAGGCCAGAAGTGGGACACTGTTTAGGCAGAGTAGGGTGGTGTGGGGAAAAGATTGAATATACTTACACGTGTATATATATTTACTTAAATATGGCTGTATACAAGTTTTATATATAAGGTTCTGTAGAAGATGGTATCACCCAGCCTAGTCTGTAAAGACAGAACTAAAATGGATGCCACACCTTTTTGGAAACTTCCCATCAAATCTCATCTTGTTGAGGCTGCTCATAAATTTTTAGGATTAGATTTTCTGAGGAACTTGATCTGCTGAACAAAAAGTGGAAGTTTATAAATGTCATGCAGTTTTGAAAACTTGCTTCTCAAACGCTTGTGCTTCAGGACACATGAAGGTTGTCTGTATTGTGAAAAATGTGGAATTGTTTTGCTGTCTGTATTAGGTGTTCTGCTTTGGTAACCTCACCATACTTTAAAAGTGCCAGTTAAAAACACTGGGCAACTGAACTGCCCGAATCCTCTGCCACAGCAGTGTGCAACATCCAGCACTAAAGCTCTCTCTTGTGGTCATCATATGCAAACACATGTACTTTATTAGAGGCAAAAGTGGCTCATAAACTACTTCAGCAAAACACAGCGCTCGTGAGGAGTTGAGAAATCATGTCTTAATTTTATGTTACCTAAGCTGACAGTTTCTACTGCTAATTCTAAATGGAGGATGTTTATTATGGAAATTATTGGCTCCTATTATTTTTCTAATACAGAATCTGTTACTTGGAAAACTCTCTCCTTTTAAATAAAAAGTTGTATTTTTCACATCTATCACTAAAATTAAAAAAAAGCCAATTCGAGTGCTTGTAATCACAACATTCACACTGTGCTTGAATACCCAGCTTCCACTTACGAGAGTAATTTTGCCATGGCCAGCTTTGATTTCCCTTGCTGAACACTCGTTTGCATTTGCGTGCCGAGCTTCTGCAGCCACAAGGGCTGGGAAAGCCTGGGAACAGCAGGGAAGTGCTGCACAGCACTGTGAATATGGAAACAACTGGACATCCATTCATTTTGCAATAGCAGAACGCGTTCCCTGAAGATGAAAGCTGATTCATATGACATTTTTCTGACAGCGAGCACTGTCTCTGCTGATTAAGAAATTGTCTGATCAGATAGTGAAAGTCGTGGTGAGCTGCCGTGTCATCTCCTGATGGTGCCGACACTTTGTGCCGCTGGGAATCCGGGCTCTTCTGAGTGGCTTTGTTCTGGCATCAAGCTGGGTTTGCGTTCTGCCTTTCCTTGGCCAGAGGGGAAACCACAAACAAAACTTTACAAACAAATCTGGATTAGTTTATAAATGCTCCCTGAATGCCTCAAGGTGGTCAGAAAGTCTCCAGGGGCTGGGAAGCAGGGACTTCAGAGGTGGTGTCAGAGGTGAAGGTATCGAGCTACCCGCTGGCCTAAGCGGTGACGGCCTTATCGGTGGGGACTGTGCGGCACGGCAGTGAAGGCCGTCTGGCAGCCCTGGTAGGAAATGTCTCACTCAGTGAACGTCCGTTTTGAGAAGTGCTGAGGTGCTGCTGGATTCACTTTTACACCTGATGATAAGAAAAATGAAAGGGAGGAGGGGAATCTTCTAAAGGGACTGAGCCATGAAGAAAGTAATACAGCAGAGAGGACTATGAGCTGGGAGTTCTGGAGAAGCTTGTGAGCCTGATCAAAGGTGCAGGGAAAAGAGCAGAAAGTGTCAGTGGGGACAGGGTTTTGGGTGAGGGTCGAGCAATGGAGTTAGATGGGGAAATCAGGGGATGCATTTCTTGGCTGTTTGGTATAGGGCATCAAAACCCAGCAGCCAATTGTGCCCACCCCTCTCCTAGGTCCCTGCTACAAGGCACCCCAGTGACTCCAGTGACTCCAGTGACTGGTATAAAAAGACAGCACACTCCAAACAGGGCTGAGTCTCAGACCAGGCAGCCTCTGTGATAAGATTATTTCCCCCTTCTGTTTAACAGAAAAAAAGCTTCCACCTTTACGATGTATCTGAACACAGGTCTCTCACTTTCTGAACATATAATTGATTACATTAAATTACATTAATATTATAATCTCAGCAGCTCTCCAACAGAAAATTTTATAGGAAGTTTTGAAAGTCTAAAACTCCTTGTGTCCTATGTAGTTCAGGAAGAGGATTAATGATTTCAGTACTTCAAAAAATTTCTGAGATTTGGAATGCTGTGGACTTACTACTTCATCTTCGCTTGTCCTTTTTTGTTATTCCACATCACAAAATGGATGGTGCTCAGGTAATTACCCTTTTTGTGTTTCATGTTTGATGAATGTTCCAAACTTGGCCAATTTCAGAAAGTTAGAGTGGCCAAGTAAATAAAATCTCAATTAATAAATAAGATTATTTTCTCTCCTGATATTGGTATTGCAAAAAAAAAAAGTTATTGTTAGTTTTTTGACAAAGAAAACACAGGTCTTCTGAGGAATTTTGGCTGTTTTCAAAAGGGTAATTTTAAATAGAAATAAAAGCATTTTAAGGGGAAATTTTCAACCAGTTCTAATAATCTAAACACTGGAGGGGTCACTTGCCCACTAAAAGAGTTGTTTTGGTTTTTATTAAATGCAAGTCCAGGACTTGAGTCAAATCAGGCTACAGCTTTGTTAGTTACTGCAAAGCTGTTTATTAAAACGAATGTGATTTTGAATGAGGATTTTATTTTCCTCATTGTTTTGAAAGAAACAATAAATTTTCCTAGATAATTGCAAAATGACAACTCTAGAGGACTGGAAGAACAAGTCTGTTGAATGATTCCAGGGATACCTGTGGTTGCTTGGGATCTCTCCTGCTTTGGTAGAAAGGAATCATTTAAAGATCAACATGGGCACAGGGCTTCACCCTCTGAATCATTGGCTGCTTTAACTAGCAGCTAAACTGGGCTGGAGAGTGCTTGTTGGGAGTGAGGAAGCACTGAGTCTCTGCGGGGCTGGGTCCTTTGTCTTATGTTGATGCAAAATGCACAATAGATGATTGGGAATGGCTTAACACACAGAAGCATGATAGTGGGGTTACGAAAACAAAGCTAACAGGCGTGGAAACGGAAAACTGGGAATGCTGCTGACTTCTTTTAAAAATTCAGACAGAATGAAAGGCTTTCCTGATTAAGTTTCTTTAGAAGTTAATTGACCAAAACATTCAGTTAAGACGAGAAATGTGAAAACACATGATCATCCCCCATTTTTGTGACAGTTTTTCCCCAGAGCTGCAAGTTTAAATTCTCTAAACAAAACTCGCCAAGAAAGCATCACACACAGCACCAACAGAGTCCCTTCAAAATTCACGAACTCCAGCGGACAGTTCTGTTCATCAGCCCCATTATCCTCTGTGGACTTCAGACCAAGTTCTCTGATTTAAAGCAGTGATTTTCAGGAGGCAGGGAAAAATGGGCTTTGAACTTCTCAAACACCAAAGCCTGTTTGCAAGCTGGTTGGGTCTGTGCTGCTCCGTCTTGCTGCTGCAATCACGTAAGCGCTGCTTTGCAGAGCTATGGTTGAGACTGGCAGGCACAGAGCAGCAGGAACTCAGCACGGCTGGTGGTGTTTGGAAAGAAAGTCTGCTGAAAAGCTTCAAAACCAAACCAGCACCCACCCTGGGCATGGAGAAATGGGCATGTTTCTCTACTGTTACGAGATAAATGTGTTCTGGTCCTGGTCTGTAGCTGGAGGAGTCAAATGGAGATACCTTCCAGTCCTCTTCATGCAGTCCCATTTTTAATGACAAATATATGGTCTGAAAAAAAACCCAACCAAACCAAAACAGAGCAAAGGAAAATCAAATCAGAAATCAAAACATGATATTATAATAGGACCAGTTTTTGTCTATTTTAAATATGCTTTTATGCCCTTGCTTAAAGCATTTTTGTTCCTGATAGCAGCAAATCTCAAATCACAGAGATCTGATTTTTACAGGAAGCAAGTGGTTCTTTTATTAAGGTCTGAATATTTTTTAAGTTGTCCGATGACCTACTATATAATTTTCTTGCTGTTGTTTTAACTTGTAGCTGAAAAATGGAAATTATTATGAATGGCAGAGTTAACAACAGAGTTTACAAAGATATTATTATACCTATTATTAACATATATATTCAGCCAGACATGTTTGAATAAGAGACCTGTTTTAATTTCTTTTTCCTATAACATCTCACGAGCAATTCACGTGTGTTGGTGGATCATTGTGCTTACTCAGAAAAATGCATAGTTCATATGGAAAAACAAGCCCCCTTGTTTTGCCAGAAATGAAAGAAACTGCAAACAAACAGCTCTGTAAAGTTGAAGAAAGGTGATTTCAATTTGCCTGTAACACTGTCTTCATAACTTGACTTTTGAAAGTATGAAAGGAATGAAACGGAACATTTCCTTGGTTTCATTCCCTGGTGTCATTCCTCATCATAATGTAACTTAAGTGCTGCATTTTATATTGTTGCTTTGCAGGTTGCCTGTTTTTAAAGGTACACTGTCACATAAAATCAAACAATGCTTTACCTCTGCAATGAATAACACTTCCAACTACTAAAACTGATTGTTAAAATGTCATGTCAGGTCATTCCATAAATCACTAGTGAAATCCTGACCTTACTGAAATCAATGGAGGTTTGCAACTGGCTCCCATGGGGCCAGAATTTAGCCTCCAGGCTTGATGAATATCCAGAGTGAACAATATCACCAATTACTCTCTTAGGTTGGGCAAGTGCATTCCTTGTTCCCATTCCTTTTCTGCTTTCATAGTCCCTCACATCTTCAATGGGGCACTTGGGCTGCTGGGCCGTCAGCCTGACGGACTGCCAAAAGGCGGTCTGATATATAGGTGGTGAGGAGCTTCATCCTGCAAACACTTCAGCACATACAGAACTTTATCATATAGGTGATTCCACTGGAGCCATAGACCAGCTCTGTCAGAAGGGACATAGCTGCGGCTGAGGTTATTGCCCATTTCACATCTATGTGTCAGATCCAGAAACGAAGCACAAAATGTTTTCTCTTTTAATTTACTAAGGGAGTGAGTAATAAGCTCAGTACTTATTTATGTTGCCTTAGACAATGAAGGGAAAATATTTCGCTCTTTGTTTTTGCCCAAATCATTCTAATTGCCTCCTGGAAAGTCCACTTCATAAAAGGAAAACACATTTGAAAACATAGCTGGGAAGTTCATCACTTACAGATTGAAAAAGCAGCATTTGTGCCTGTAATCAGGCTTTCCAAGGTTGATGTATTAACTACAGTATGTTTGTTCATGCTTCATCTAATTTAGATTTAAATAGTAATCATATGTCTATTTAAGACCATTATTTAAAAATTAGAAATGAGCCTGAGAAAAATCTTCAGAACTCACCTCCCCGTAGCTCTGTCAAATTTTGGCCCAAGCTTAATGGTTTATACTCTATTGCACACAAGCTTACAGCTGCTTGTCATATCAGGGCATTAACCCTGCATCTTCCCTTAGGATTGTAATCCTGGGAGCCAGGGAGCCAGGCAGTTTGCCTCTCTGCCTACCTCTGCTGATGTTTAAAAAATGCGATGCAAGCAGCACCCTACCTCAGAGCCATCTGGCAAGCAATGTGCCACGATGCAGCATTGCTGGGACTCCTGCAGGTACACGGGATAGAAGTGTTCACTTTAAAATGCTTTTGGACACAAGTCCGCGGGCTTATTTCATTGCCGTCTCAAAGCCTGGAATCAAACACAGAGTGTATCGGATGTCTCCAGCAGCAACTAAACTCATGCACTCTTGTAAATCTCCCTCGTAATCCCCCTGCTGCTGACACTTTATTAGCCCGGCATTCCGGGCTGCGCTTTACTGGGGCACCTCTAAGTGATTGCAGATGGTATTGCTGTGCTAGGGTTCAGATGTGCTACCAAATAGCTGTCTTCATATTTTCCATGCTTTGCCTCATTTGTCAGATTGGTTTTAACCCTGTTGTGTTCAGGATGTTTCCTAACTCAACTAAGAAGCTGAAGGTGGACTGAACACCTAAGCAAATGCCGGGTATTTTCATGGCTATAAGGCTGCTCCTCTCTGCTGTACCAGGGAAAATCCTTGAGCTTAAAAGCTCACTGCATTGAATCTCTGACAAGAAATGCTGAGCAGGGTAAGAAGATGTGTCAGTTTTCAAGGGCACATGAGTGCTGGGAGGTTGGGGATTCCACAGATCTGCCCAAAGCAGCAGAGATAAGAGGTGACAAATCTGCACCACGTCGATTCATTGGCTCAGCCACAGCACATATCTGACTCTCAGCAGGTCTCGTCAGTGCACAGGAAAAGCCATTGGCTAAGCTAGAGGAAATTAATAGTTCCTATTAATACCATGTTAGCATAAATACACTGCATCCACACCTAAATCTGGCTTGTAACATCCAGAATGCCTGGATCTCTGCTCTGAGCTCCCCCACACTTTCAGCTCTGGGTTGGTGTTGGAGGATGGATTGTGGTTGCCTGCAAGCCATACTGCCAAGGTACCTGCAGTGAGGAGACACACACAACGCTCTCTCATTTCCCATCCAGTCTTGTCCCAAGCATCCACTGACCATCAACTGTGAAGGATACTGAAAAATCAACACTTTCTCTCTCTGTGCCTTCCAATGAGAAGAACCTTTGGAAGATACTTTCCTGTTTAATACAGGCTGGGGTTCTGTACTGCCCATTTGGTCTTTAAATTTTATGCTGCAAATCCTGCATAATGAGCATATAATCCATCATGCTGGTCTGGATAAACTGTAATCTCCCACTTTTCTTAACAAAGTGGAGTTGGCAGTATCCACAGTGTTAAGTTTGTTTTCTGTTCAAGTCAATACCAAACTAAAGCTTTGCATTGTTTGTTTTCCTCAAATCATAAATATAACGCGGAATGTGTTTTATCCATACGTGATGGCCTTACTCAACTAACATCATGGGAATCGCAGATGATACCTGTAAGTACTTCAGAACTAACGGCTATTTGTGAGGAATGGTTTTTGATCTTAGGTTCGAGAAGCAATGCAGGTTAAAGGAAACAGTATTAGAAATTTCCGGGAAATGGGCATACATTCCCAATTGTATATAGGGAATCTGTTGTCCCAGCACTGTAACATTCAGCATATAAATAGCTTAAAGAAGAAATTTTAAAAATGAAAGCTCAGCACCTGCATATTTTACGCCATTAATTAATTGCTTTACCTGAGAAATTCTTGCCACAACAATTGAAATAATATAAGGAAGGCTCATAATTGTCTAGTGAAATGTATACAAGTGTTGTTATAACAGCCATTTTATAGACTCTCTGATTTCTTTGGAGAAATTGAGTGTAATAAAGACAGGAAGTCTGTGGCAGACAAGTTGTGTCACCTGTGTTTCCAGATGGGACACAGTATGGAAAGCTTGCTCATCTTGACTATTAGTTTAGCTCTATTAACCCACATTGCCCAGAGTAACTAGGTGCCTCTCAAGCAAGAGCTATGGGATTTTCACTTATGATTCATGTTTTTTCCATCCATTCAAACAAGCCCTGCTAAGCTGCTTTACTCCATAAACTGGACTCCACAAGTAATATGATGAAAAGCATCATAATTTATATCCTGAAGAACATATGTCTTCCATATTGATATGTTAGCAAGTCCCAGATTTTGGCTAAAAGGTTTGGCCAAGTTAGGCATATGTGTTACTATGGTTAATATGAATTTGTTCTCTACATATGGGCAGCAGTCTGATCTCACATCTTGTACTCAACAAGACTTACTGTATTATCATGGATGATTAAATACATATAAATTAAACATACAGCCAACAGTGGCTCTTTTACTAGAAGAACATTGTTTGTGCATTATTACAGCCAGATTTTCAAAAGAAATAAGCTTCCAGCTAGGCTCCAGAAGCAGCAGTCTGATTTTTAAAGCAACTTGACATTTTGCATGCTGAGCTCCTGAACATTTGGCCATGAGTACCGTTCTACTCAACCACTCCCCTCACCATAGTTCATAGTAATATACTGACCATGAGAACTTCTGACATTTCTTATGATCCTATATTTTGCTTTCCATGAAGACATATTTCTTCAGGATGAAAGTGAAAAAAACATTCTCCAGAATTGCAGGAAATTTGTAAGCTGATGGTATCTTCTGCTCTGTCCTTATGAGCTAAGTAGTTCTAATCTCTGTTACCAAAGATTTTAAGTAGGCTGTTGTGAGCTATATATTTCATAGCTTCCAGTACACGGGTTGTCCTACCAACTTTCTGGACCCAATATCTATCACACAGCTGCAAGAGACTGAAGAGGACAACTTTGGCAGTGGACTGCTTTAAACACATAGGTATTGCTTCCTTATGCTGCTGGTTAGCAGAACTTATCATCTCTATGTTAATGGTCCTTAACAACTATCAATCACTGGTGATTTTCCTTTAGCTGAAAAGATACAGAGTTTGTGCCTTTGATGGAGAATATTGAGCTATATTTTTTTCATATTATAAAGTTCTAAGTTGTGGTGTCTTTGATATTCCCTTTTGGAAACAGATCATTTCTGGTAGGATGGAAATTTGCCAATATAGGGAGCATCTCTTGGAAATCTGTCAGCATGAAGTGTGTCTTCATGTTTCTACACTGTTAGCATGTGGTTATTTCAGAAAAAAAACAGCATAATGTTGCACTCATATCTACATATGGCAGATATGAATAACGGCAAAGTAAAATTAAAAAGTAATATAATCCATTTTGCTTAGGTATATTTGAGGCTTTAGGGGTGTGTGGGTGGGTAACTAACATGATTGAGCCCTGGTCCTGCAAGATATTACAAACAGGTCACCATCACAATGGATCTTAATAAATCTGTTTCCTTAAGATTTTCCATAATTCTTGTTGGATCCATTTTTGCTCTTATGTCAGCAGAAAATGAGACAAGAAGATTTAAGTCCTGCTGTACCTATCAAACAGAGGTAAAATTACTGTGCTTATTTATGCAAGTTTTAATCAGTGCTTTCATACCTGAGGAACACTCTCCAAAACCTGTCATCTGTCACATCAGCAGGTCAGAAAATGCCATGTTCATAAGGAAGAAACTCAGAATAGGAGTATGGAGAAATTATTTTCCACTTTTTTGAGACCTTCTTCCACCACATTTCCTGCTTTCCTTTACCCTTGTGGCCTCTGTTGAAAAGCATTGGGTAATGCCTAACCTAAATGTTGCTTTAGTCACACACCACTAGTCACCCAGAAACCATCGAATGTTATTAAACTGCAGTCATTTCTCCTTGGATTCCATCAATTATCAAGACTAATGGTAGAAGGGTTCAGCCAAGGTTAGAGCATGTGTATGTCTCTGGGCCACGGGGAGCTCTGTATCATTGCTCTGAGCCAACATAGAAGGCACTGTGGATTTGTTTGCTTCTGGGGCCATAAATCGAGGAAACTTGCAAGTTCCAGTGATTCCCAACTCTTCCTGTAGAAATAAGGAGGGAAGAGGGAGAATCACCAACTAATGTCAGCAAAATGTTTCTCAGAGCAGTTCACAGCAACTTGTCTAGTCTGCAGCACATCAGTAAGTTCATCACTAAAACAGTTAATTTCATCCTTATTTATTTGCTTATCATTTGAATTTGAATTTTCCTTTTGAAATTCTTTTCTGTGTATTTCTCTTCCCATCACTGTCATGGCTCTTCAATTTGTTGCTGTTGTGGCTCCACCAGCCAACCCTTGAACCCAAGGACTGTGAGAATGGGGAAGAAATATAAGGATCTGGAAGGGCTGAAGGTGAACAAACTGAGAGCAGCATGTCAGCCCTTGTGTCAGTGACCTTTTCAGCTTCTACCACCTCCTCACCCATGGCCCTGCTGAAGTCATGGCTTTGGTTGCACATCCAACCCTTTTCCATACAGCTTTGAAAAAAGGAAAGAACTCCTTTGGTGGCATCAGGTATGCACCCTCAAGGTATTAATTTAGCTGCGAGTGGTATGGATTTTACAATTAGTGCAGAATTTGGCTGCAAATTGGAAGGCAATTCCAGATTTGCACAAAGAGAATATAGCTTCACCCAGGTATAGACTCACCTGTAAATGCAGCCTGATTCTGTCAGTCCCTGTTTGGCTGTACTCTTGCTTCTATCAGACAACTTGGAGTAACATATGTGATGGGATTGCATAGATTTAGAGGGTGAAGGAAACACATACCTATTTTAAAGTCTTCAGGGACTGTCTATTATTATAATGAGAAAGTGGAAACCTAATTAAAACAAAGGTTATGAAAAGTAATTTCACAATTTCCTTTCATTTGCCAATAAAAGCATCTAGATTATATATGACAGTCTAACATTTGTTCAAAAGCCAGAATCTAAAGTGTCTCAATATGAAGATCTATTTGTAGAAAACGTTTAGTCTCATCCAGTCTCTAAATTCAGATGTGAATCATGAATTCCAGCAAATTTCTCATAACAGCTGTATGTTAAAACCTTTCCCAGCTGTTGTAAGTTTGTTCATTTTTCAAAGTTATTAAAGGATACGCCCCTGCTAATAATTCTTAGATCGTGGTGAGACAGAAAAGGTTTATGTATTTCAACAGAATGCTATTTTGCATTTACAGTTCTGCACAAGAGAATGGCTTGTTATTTCCCCTGAGGCTGATCAATACTAGCAGGAATAAAAATGGTGATAACTTGAAAGTGTCCTTTGAAAAATTGTCCAGGACTTCAAACCATGAACAAAGCATAAATACAAACTTAAAATAAGTTAAACTAAGTAAAATGTGATTTTAAAACCTTAAACAATCACCCTTGCCAAACCAAATAAGATTGTTACGCCTTTTTAATTTGGCTGCAGTGACTTTAACTGGATCAGAACAACAAGGAAAAAAAGGGATCCTCAAAAATGAATTCATTTAGTGCAGTGAGAAGGTCGTTCAGTGACCTGGCTTCAAGCACAATCAGTTGCCAGTTCTTCAGTCAGTCCACACTGCTCCTGCTCTTAAAAATGCAGAAGCCATTTTGGGGCATGGCAGTTAGAGCTCTCTGAGATCAGGGTCTTCTGATACAAAGGATACCCCAGATAAGGATAGATACAGCCACCCAACCAGGAACACGAGTTTTTTTCATAGTTTGGTAAACAAAACAAATTTTTTTCCTTTTGCAAAATATAATAATTTGCTGATTTTCCCCTTGCCTTTAGTTATTTAACAATGTCTTCTAACTTTTTTAAAGTAGCAATTGCTTAACTTAGCAGAAATTGGTGCACTTTCCCCACATAGTTGAGTTTTGCAGTCTTGTTTCCTCCTGTGGAGATGAATGTAATAATGATTTCTATTCATTATAAGTACCATCATTTTTCTTCACTGAAGAGGAAAACATAAGTTATAAAACGTTGATCTTGTCAGACATACGATTCTGTGATCCTCTTTTCTCTCATCCAGAGCTTTGAGGACATATGAAACTATCTCCTTAAAATAACAGCTCATCCATATCTCTGGGCTACAATTAACCATTTTGTTTATGCAATTGCTGCTGATTTTATCTGTTTAGTGCTTGGCTCTTCTGCAAATTAGCACACAGAGTGTGTGTTGTGTCCCTGAAAAGGAGCAACATAATGGATGATCACTCTTTTTAAAAGTTTGGTTTAAGCAAATTGCTTTGCTCAAAGGGAATCACTGTCAGTGACAGGGGTAGAATCAGTTCTCTGAGACAATATCCAACCGCTTTAATCCACAAAGCTGTCCTTTCTTTAACATGTTGCCTCATTCACTGGAGAGCTTCCCCAGTTGCAGCAAATGAAGCAGAGATCTTACAGACAACGTCTTGCTTTGATGTTCAGCCTTCATGAAGCCCCAGAGCAATTCTATCTTGGGCACCAATAAGGCAGGCACCCCATGACCTTGCATATACAGTGTGTGTACACAGAGAGCAGATCAAAATCCTACAAACTGTAATACTGTTTTCTCCTAATTTTGAGTGTTTGGCTTTGCAGCCTTAATAACCTGTGAAAGTGGGGAGCAGAGAGTTGATTTTGTTTTGATTAATTTCCTAGGTAAACAGAAAGCACATAAAAACCAAATTCCTCTTCTTCTGAGTGGGAGGGATATCCATTAGACGCTGCTCATGAGCCAACAGCATCACTGAGAGTTATAGGACTCAAGCAACCTTTGCATGGACCAGGACTAGCAGAAGATGAGACACTTCTTGGCTTCCTACAGGTTTTCTGGGAGCAGGGGCCTGTAGTCCAGTAGACTCTTGTGGAAGGAGTGAAGGAGGACCATGGTATTTCTGGTGGGAAGAAACTCCTTATTCTGATCCTTCAGCCCTGTCACTTCAACAGTTTAAATCATAGGATTATGTAGGTACATTTATCCAAATGATGAGTGTTAATGGTCAATGAGTCACCTAATTGGCTCCATATGATTGCAGATACACATGACTTACTGCGTTGCAGTGGTAGCAGCAATATAGCAATGAAGGTCTAAGGACATAAGCAAGTCAGAGTAGGTAGGTAGAACCAATGGTTATTAAACGAGCTGATGCAATTGGAATAATCTTTCAGATGCACATAAATGAGGTTTTGGTCTATCTAGGAACTGTTCCAATTGAGTTAAAGTTGTACAGAAATAATCTGCTTGATCAAGGCCAGAATGCTTAGCATCATATAAAACAGATCCCTATCTCTGAAAATCTGATTACTGGTTTATTCCGGTCAGAGCCTAATCCATGACACAGGGTTTGTATTTTAACTGGAGGCACAGCCCAGTAGCTGCCCTAAGCCTTTTATTGGCCTTGCTTATAATGAATGGATTTTACGTATTTTCACCCTGTGGTCAGGCAAGGTGAATTTTCTGTTGACCATACAAGGTCTGGATGCTGGTGTGTGTTGTCCCTTAGCCCATCTTGCCATGGTTGTTCACTAAAGAGGAATCTGGATGCAAAGTAACCTTCATGCAGTGTGGATGCCTGAGGGATGAAAAACCCTTGAGAAACAGGGGGACCATCAATGTTGATAGCCCCCCACTTTCTGGAGTCCCGAGCTAGTTCCCCTAATCCTTCAGTGTGACACCAGAGGAGTCCCTGAGACCAGTGTGCCAAAAAACACCTACAAAGAGAATACCTCTAATGTGACTGAAGAGATGAGATACGTAACTCTCACCACTGCCTCTGTGAAAGTCCTGCTCAGCAACACTGCCCCTCACTTTCAGTCACCCATTGCACCCTGCAACGAGCTAGATGGGCTTTGTGAGGCACCTACAGTCTGGTGTGGTGATGAGAGACATATCTGTCAGTCCTGGGTTTGGACTTAGTTCTCTTTAGGCAGAAAAATCTGTCTAGAAAACCAGTTTACAATGGACCTGTGTCCATTTAAGGAGTTTAAGAGTGTCCACTCTCAGGATCTGGTTTAGTCTCACTTTCAATTGAGTTACTGGTTTGGTTAATAAATCAATATAAAAACTAACTGCATGCCAGACTGCCACTTTGAAATTCAAGTGGAATGTGTTAAAAAATCAAGAACTTAAGAAAGATCCTGCATGGTAAATAGTTGCTCCTGAAAACACAATATTCTCTTCTGTTCAATCTGACAGATTGAAACAGGCTCAAGTAATTTCTATATGAATAGCATTATGCCAGTGTAAATACTGAAAACTTCTTTAAATAGATCTCTGAATGCAAACAGGTTAATGGAGCAAGGGGACAGGTAAAATGAGAGAATAATCTGGGATTACTGAAACAAGCCATATAACTGTTGAGCCCTGAGGAAAGAGAGAGCTAACACACTTCATCTAAACCCTCCCATAAATAGAGTAATTAGAGGCTTGGATTTATTGAAAACAATGAAAAATGTCATAATTACCTTTACATATTTTTCTTTCTTTCACTGTCAGAAAATGATCCCAGTAATTTGGTGTTCAGTGAGCAGGGCATATTTTTGCATTGTTGTTCCATCACTGTACCATTCCGAGCAAAAATGCTTCAAGGGAACCTTATTGAGCAGGCCTGTTCTATTCCTTTTTAAATCTTGTAGCAATTAGCAAGCGTTTCACGGACCATTTCAGGCAAATAATGTAACTTGGCAAAATGGTGCCCAACTCTGAAGGGCTGCAAAGCATATCCTTGTTCCTGATGGGAAAGGTTTTCCTCAAATAAGAGATGTCCTACGGGCTGGAATAAAATCAAGCCCAGCTGAGAAGAAGGTTCCCTTCTCAATTATTTTTTTCCCAAACCCAAAGCAGAAACTGATACTGGCAAAAAACTCCATTAGAAACCTCTGTGATACTCATTGCACAGCAGAGGAAAAAGTCACAAGAACCCTAATGACCATTCTTTTACATGAGTCGATGATGAAGCTGGAACAAACTAACAAGGGCCCATGAAGGCAAACATCCAAGGCCTGAGGCAGAACTGAAGCAGCCCAGCCATATGAGAAGTGGTCATATTTCAAAATAGGCTAGTCCAGCATAATCCTGTTTATGAAATGCAGGTGGAGTATAATTCAGAGTTTGTGGTTTGAGCTTTAAAACTCATTATGTTTTGGTTCTGCACTCCTTGGAGACCAACTGACTCCTTGTACACTAACGTCAAGATGCTCTGATCAAATACAGGGCTGAGGTTTACAGCTCTGGTGTCCTGATAACTAAGCGTGGACACAGGACAATTCTCCTCCACGGAAGCTGTCATCATCCTGCAGCCCAGATAACCAAGGGATACAGCTTTCAAGCCTCTATACAAGGCATGCCTCATTCACCAGGCATTTTATGACTTTGTCTTGAGTAAGAGCGTGTGGTTTGCAAGATAAGATCTGGCTAGGAAAGAGCAACCAAAGCTTGGATATGACAGCGAAACTTAAGAAATGCTGACAGATTAATATTTTTTTCTCTTCTTCAAAATCCTCTAGTATTTCAGATTTGTCCCTGTACATGTCATTTCTTCCTGGGTAGGTAGACCTGGGTAGCTTTATGCTAAGCAGACTGGCTGTACAATGTCCCCTGGTCATGCTGGGTGTTGAGGTTACAAACTACCTCCCTGATAAATAAAGGTCCCACCATATAAATATCTCTGGAGAAGTTGCCCAGAAATAACTGCACCATCAGACTTTTAGGGGCTTATGTTTTTTAAGGGGCCACAACAGTTGCTTTGGGAAACTGAAACCACGAAGAGCAGTTTCTTTGGCTGGCCAGGAGGCCAGAAGCAGAGTCAGCCAGGGATGGGGATAAGAGAAAAGCTGAGTGTGGACTGGCTTTAGTTGGATGTACTGTGCTGATTTCTGCTGAGAATTTTGTCTGTGGAGAAAGCTGTGGAGTGAGTAAAGAAATTTTTTCTGAGGGACTTCTATAGCATTGTAGGTTCTGCGGAAATCTACTGCCTTCCTTTCGAAAATGGCTTTTAAACTGTCCCTACAAAGACTGTCTTTCTGGGATCAATGTATGAAGTCTGGAACAGGCAGATTGTTCTTTGAAAAAATCTCATAGGCTTCCATTAGAACATAATTTATGAACATTCTTGGAAGATGGTATGGACATGATAGAAAGGGAGAAAAAACTTACCAAGCGGCAGATGAAGCCTTAAATTAACAAAAGGGGTAGGCTCTTACAAACATTACTGCTACTAGCCTGAAGGTTTGGGCTATTCATTTGGAGAGGAACACTGGTAGTGGTGAATATATCAAAGACTCTCATTGACTTCTAAACCCAATGATCTGGTTCTTCAAACAGCAAGCATGACTTGCTTAAGAGAGGTGCCACAGCATACAGACTTAGGTCAGATGGGGAGGAAGAGGCGTTCTGGCTGCAAGTTTGGGTTTTGTTTGAACTAAATGAGCTGGCTGTGATGTTTGCCTTTGGTTCAACACTTGACTGTGCTGTTACAGAGTAATAAATACGGCTCTTGCATAGTTGAGGAGATCTGAAAATGAGATCAAGTTTAATACATTGCACAGCTTAGTTAAAGGGCTCCTACTGGGCTACTTACTATTGGGCTGGAACAGTTACAGTGCGGTGCAGCAAAGTAATCCTTTTTCATTTATTTTTGTGTTTGGCCTTTTGCTCCAAGTTGCGTGCATGTGCTCTTGTTGATATTCACTAGCAAAAAAGCTAATCTAGAGCAGGATAACAAAAGCAATATGTGAACTACAGCACATTAGGAATGTTCCTTCTGGATCGGTGTAACCATGATCCCCAGGGGCAGAGAGGTGTTTGTAGGAAAAGGGAAGAGCTCACATCTGGTTTGATACTACAATAAGAGAAGAGGCTGGTTTCCACTAGAGGGTGTGTCAGCTGCAAAACTGTTATCGAAAACACTGGGATTTTGTTTGAAAGCTGATCTTTTTTGTTGTTCTCAAATTAATTTAAGCAGCCTCAATTATCTGATGTTTAGTTTTATAGACAATTAAGTTCTCAGCATCATTCAGCCCACCTGAACCACCCCATTGTGGGTGGCTTTGTCAACAACAGATAATTTATTTCAGCTGTTTCAATTTCACTTGCTTGTTGTCTAAGGCAGAGCCTCCAGCAAAGCAAGATTATTTAAATGTATAAGACACAAGCATCTGCAGCATGTATTTGTGGCATCAGAGCTGTAGTGTCTCAGCTCCCTTTGCTTCTCTGCTGGTGGGAAACAGGTAAGGAGAAAGAGCCAACAGTTGAAGATGGAAGGTGGAGACTGCTGAACTCAACTCGAAACGAAGTAGCCTTGAAATTTCAGCTGTGTGAGGGCACTGCCTGTGTTCCTGCTTGTCTCACACTAGGAAGGTCCTGGAGAAAAGCATCCTGTCCTGTCTGCACCTCCAAGCATGTTGGCCAGCTAGTTTGTCATACTTTGCTCTCTGTCTCCTGCAGGATGTAGCTATAAACACAAGCAAACAAGGTATGAAAATTTATCTCTTTAGGAAGTGGAGATTCTCTGTCTTTCCAGTGAGAGATATTAAGGGCTTCCTTTTCAAATAAATGTACTGTAAGCATTGTTGGCAATTTTTAGCTTTCAGCCACTGTGAAGCACCTGAAGCAGTTATGCTTTTGACTGGTGCAAGCATTTCAGCTGCCACCTACGCTTCAGGTGGGCTTAAAATTGTCTTTTCTTGTACGTTGAGGCCTCAGGAACTCTATTTTTTGGAAGGTGGCATGTTTCTATTTATATGAGGAAAGATTACTTGAGCATAGAGGATTGAAAGCAAACGGGAATGTTTACATTCAGGAAGAAGGCTTACAAAGCCCTTCCTAGTTATATGTGAGATGTAAGGTCTTTCAGCCTAATAGGTCTAATCTAGTTCCCTGCTATTTTAAGCAGCCATGTTAAATAATCTTGTTCATAAAACAACCAGAGCTCCATCTGGTTATCTATACTGTGTTCCATCCAAAACATCCAAAGACAGACGGCAAATGTAACAGCAGAAGGGTGAAGTAATTCTGGTTTGATCCCACCAGTCTTCCCATGCACTGGCTCACAACAGATTCACTAAGGGTACTGTTAGGCTCCTCAAAGAGTAATACATGGCATTTATGTTGTAAATGCCATTCTTTTCACCTCCAGTCCTTTGTGTGAAGGATCGTGCTCTTCTCTGGGAACTACAGTTGCTATTAAAGTCTAGGACAGAAACTGCCTGATATTCTGACAGCTTCCCTCCCTGTGAACTGCAAGATGAGGAGCACATTTAGGTGGGAGGACAGCAAGGCTGTGAGCCTTTCTGGCTTATGCTGCAAGTGCTGAGGAGCAGAGGGAGTTGTCTCTGGAAATGCCTATGCCTTAGCTTACGGTGAGTGTATTTTGTGTCTTTTGTTCAGCCTCAGATGTGATAGCACGACGGGTCCTGTAAATGCCTGTCTCTTGTCCTGGGTCCCAGCACCCACCCCTTGCTGTCCTGGGCAAGGCTCCAGTAGCTGAACCTCACTAACTTGGCTGACTTGAACCATCCTGTCCTTTACATGCACAAGTGGGTGTTGCAATGACCAAAGTGCGGTGACCTGACTCAGAGAAGACCTGACATTCTGGTTAGTCGTGAAAAGAAGGGTTTCTCAAAACTAAGATTTTTAACAGATTAGGAACACAAAGAAAAGTGCAGAAAGTGTGCTGACATCCTAGAGAGGGAAGAAGGGGCCTTGCAGGGCTGCTCCATGAGCAAATCTTCCATCAGCGTTGTTTTTCTGAATCAGTATTTTCACATCTGGAAGAATTTTACCTGCTTTAGTTACTTAGCCATAAGCAGCGTTGAAGGGTCTGTCCCTGGAGGTGTTCAGCTTCTGCCAGGCAGCAGGGTGCATAAATGCACAGCTCTATGTGAGTGTTAAAAACAATTCAGAGGGACAGTTACCCTGTTCTGAGGGAGCAGGTAGGATCCCAGCTCCTCTTCTGAAAGCGTCCTCTGTTAGAGCCGAAATTCAGCAGTAGATGGCACCAGCGGGATTGTGAGATGGGCTCTATACACTTTCATAGTTCCTCCAAACTCCCCAAATGTTTCACAAGACACGCAGACAGCTAAATAGCAAGTCTAGCACCAGTTACCAGAGGTAAATCCCGCAGGGTGGAACAGGGTGTCCTTTCCAGCAAAGCGCAGCCCTGTTAACGCAGAGGATGCAATGAGCGTCGCGTCCCACCCAGCCTGCAGAGAGCATCGGTGCTAGTGGTTCTGCCTCAGGAAACCTTTGCAGCCCGGCGAAGGTGGGCATCCTCTCACTGCAGCACAGCCGGGAAGGTCCATTCGTTCATATGTGTGCAGGTTCGCATGCACACGCTTCCAAGTATATTGCATAACTTATATATAAGTTTCTAAGGCAAATGGGGAATGTTGGTCAGTAACTGCTGGGAATTCACAGCAAATTGAACTCCCCAAGACCATTGTCTGTAGGTTTAGATGATACTGAATGAGGAGGAATTTTCTTGCCTTTTTTTTTTTTTTGCAGATTCGTCTAAGTTCAATTTCTGTCTGAAGTGTTTACCAGGGCTGGTATTTCATAGTTCATGTCTGTGACCATAGAGGCAAAGCCTGTGGGACGCTAGTTCTTAAGTGCTATATGCTACAGAACCATAGTTTTGTGTTTTTTTGTTTTCTTTCAAGAATATTCTACAGAAGGGACTAAATAGTATAAAATATTGAAAAAAACCCCACTAGTACATAGATAAGCGAAGCCAGGACAGTTCATGCTGGTTGTGAGTGTATGCTTTTTTTCTTTCCTTCTGTTTTTGATACACCCTGGAAAAGAGTGATCACTTGGATCCATGTTCTGCAGTGTTTGAAGTGAAGGAAAGTAGGAAAAAATAACCAGCTCTTGTTCCTGTTCTTTCCTAATTGAATAAAATTGTCAGGGCATTCACAAATGGTGGTAAAAGGAGGCACAGAATGAGGATGCATTTATAAAAATCAACCTTCACTTTTGAAACAGCATAGCTACACCTTTTGGAAAGGCCTCTGAGTGCAGGTTTCACAGATCACCAGCTGCTCATAGAACCATAGCAAAATGCATTTATGATTTGCTCTTCAGAGTTATTAGTGGCTTTCATTTCAAGAGGATAACACAATGCAGATTTTAGAAGGGGGTGTAGATGGTATTAAAGGATGCTTTTTAGCTGAAGCAGTGATGGCATCAAATAACTTCTATTTAAATATTTTTTTCTTCAGTCTGTGTGCCACCCTGACTTGCCATTGTAACTTGTTGCTGAAACAAGATTTTACGTGCAGCTCTTTATGCTTCAAAACATGTTCTGCTGTGGAGTGTAATTTCATTTGGCAGAGTGGTCTGACCATCATGTCTGAAGGTTGCTCGATAAATTCTAATGATGTATTCAAAAGGGTGGACGCTATATCTTGCATTGAAATAATAATTAAGTCTCTAAGTTGGTAAGCAGCTTTGTAGTGCAAGTGTTCCAGAGATACCAGAGGGAATATTAGTATGCACCAGAAAAAGACCTGTTTCTCCAGAGACTCTACAGTAGGGGAAGACCTTATTTTCTAGATCTCTTTAACAAAGATGTTTTGAGAAAGAATTGCAAATGAACCACTCTTCCATGGAGGCAATTTGCATATCATTAGCCTTCTGGTTTTGTTAATTGTTTTCACCTAGAGGAGGTGGAAGAGTTTGCTCTTTGTTTGGAAAATGACAAGGCTTTCAAAACGTAGCACATTTTATTAGTGATAGATGTGAGTATTTTTTAACATTTTCTGTTAACTGCTACCAATTTTGGTGGAGATGATGATGCCCTTTCAAAAGAAAATTGAGACCTTTTCAGTAGCTCACTCAAAATTTAATTTCCTTATATTTCTATATATGTGGCTTTTTCAAGAAAAATAAATGTTTTTCTTTTGTGTGTCCTCTTCCCTTTCTCCAGCTCCCAGTAGCACCACATTCTGCAATATTGTTTTCATTATAACCTTTGTAAGGCTGTGACCTCACAAGAATCCAAAAAGATTGTAAATTTTGAAGGCTTTTTTGTTTTCAGTCTTGGTCCATACTCAAGATCCTGATGTAGTATCTGCATTTTTGTGTTCCCTTGTGTAGGTGTGAGGGAACAAAACAGAACTCTGGTTTTGCACCACTGAAAAAGGCAGAGAGGCAGAAGGGCTCCATAGGCTCAGGACATGACAGAGCCGACCCCAGCTGGTGTAGCCTACTCTAATTCATCATTTCTGTTCACGTGGCTCTGGCTCTACTGGGCCTGAGCTGTCTTTCAAAAAACCTTCTCAGGTGTCTTTACAGATTCTGGTCCAGGGGCTGATTTGTGCATAGCCAGTTTGGGTTTCTCTCTGCAGTTTACATGTATGTCATGCGTCTCAGTACATGATACAACTTGATTAGCACAAGCTTGGGGTACAAGTGTAAAACTCAATATAGTGAGTTGGAAATTATAGGTAGGGAGACTTAAAGAGGAAAATATTGCAGTTTGAAAGATGAAAACAAAACCACGAAATACCTGTTGGTGTGTGGAGAATGGATACTTCTGAACTGCATCCCCGTTTGTTTCGGGTTTTTTGCTTTGGGAATTCTGCCCATGCAATCTGACCTAAAGCTTGTATGTGTGGCTTTGAAATAGGCACCCAGCACAGCCTTCATTGGCTGTTGACTTTCTGATGTTTTTCAGCAATGCAATTAATGGTGGATTGATTAAAATGATACATTGACTATAATGTTAATTAGTGAAACATTTAATGGAAGAAAGTTGAAATTCATGCCAACAAGTTCTTTTGCAACTGCTAATAGGTTTTTTTTTGTTGTTACTTGGAAGTATGTCTAGTCTGACACCTCTTCTATTTCCGTTGTCTTAAAGGTAAAAAATAATATTAGTAACTGCCCTTTTAGATATATTATGTTTATCAAAAGGAGAAAAAAGTGCCTGCACTCTCTCTATATATAGCTCGGGTGTTAAATCTCCCTATCATACTCAGCCATCACAGGGAAAAGGTTTTATTTATTTAATTTATTTATTTTTTGCCTCAACTGTTCAGTGCGTCAAAAGGAAATATTTTATTGCTCCCCAGAGATCCACTGTAATGCCTGTGATTTTTTTTTTTTATAAAGCTGACAGCATTAAATTTCGTGAGCTTTTGCCACTGACACCATTTGTATAAGTCTGAACTTTCAAGCCTATTCCTCTACCATCCAGCTACTAAGTTATTTGTTTCCATAGTCACACGTGTATGGCTTCATTGAGGTTCACAATTACATTTTCTGGAAATTAGCTCATTGACATATTGTACTGGTCTGTGCGTTAGCAGCTTGGATGATCTTAGTATTCATAGCCTATTGGTCTGTTGGTGACTCTAAAAAATTGCCATAGCCATATGATTAAATATGGAAAACATCTGTTTTAAGTAGTCTAACAAAAATCTGAACATCTGGAAAATATTGGTAAAGAAGCTAATTAAGTTTGTCAACTTACAAATTGTTCTACCAGGAAGTATTTAGGAGTAGCAGATAATTGAGATTTCATTCCTTTGGCCCCTTGTCCTTGCCTTTTGTTTGTTTTAGTATGACTATTTTACTTAGCTTCTTCCAAATCCACCCTCTGGATACAACCTGAGAGATAGTTTACAGGTGCTGTGCAGCAACCGGCTACACATACAGTAGGAGAAATGAATACTGGAAACAGATTTTCATGCCTATGTCTCATATTTTAACCATTTTGAAACACCAGTGTATATTGAATTTCAAACACACTGGTGATTTCCTTTTGATTCTCTTTCTAATATTGCAGGGATGATATTAGCCATATTCATCAGTAATGTCCACCTTCCTGGTGTCTCTGCTGCCTGGGATGCTCTCTCTCATCCTCTCAGCTTATGCTACTGTTGCTCACATCTCTAACCCTTTGCACATGAGTAGGGCAGCGTGATGTCTTCTCAGGAGCAAGTTTTGAGAGGCTCTACCTAACACTGAACTTGACAGAAGCATGTGTGGGCAGCAAGAATATCTGCATTAGCATCTATAAAATATCTAGAACTTGAGCTTAATCTTCCAAGTGTTGCCTTGCTCAAAAAAAATAAGACAGGACAAAACACTTCTTTCACACAAACCCCCTCCTCTTTGTGTCAGAGAGAGATTCTCATAAGCCATAATGGGTTGAGCCCTCAAGAATCATCACAGATTTCTGTATTTTTTTTTAAGTCATAGAAAACAAGTATATTTTAAAAGTCAAACCCAAACCTAAATGTCCCTCAGATCATTCCCTTTTCTCTTAAGGGAGAGAAGAGGCACATGACACATAACACAGTTACGTTCAGTTGTAAGCCTCTGTGGCCTACTGGAACGTGCTCAGCTACAACAGTGACCATCACAGCATTAAAAAAATACATCTATATTAATTTTTAAACGTCTGCCTGTTATTTCCTCTCCCTGCCCATCCCCCATTTCCTATTGTATTTCTGCATCTTTTGGAATATAGTGATACTTAAGTCTGACCACATCTTGCCTGGCTTAGGCCCTTAGTGAAAATGAAGCTTTCGTCATCATGAGTAATACCCCTTAGGTGCAAAGAAATTAAACATTAAGGGCTTTGCAGCGTTACTCACACAAAAGAGAAGATATTAATGAACAGGCTTCTTTGAAAACACCCTTCTGCAGCTAAACCTTTAGTTACAAAGGGTTTCTTTGGAGTTTCTTGCTGAATTATCCACAGTATATCTGTGAGGCTTCTGGCTCTTAAGAAAGCAGGAGAAATTTGACATTGCATAAAAGCAATTCCCACATGCCTGCCTATCCTTCCCACCAAAAGAAAGAAGAGACATGAATAAATTAAGGTACAAATGCATGTAAATGTCAAGTTAATAGTTCAAATACACAGTAGAAAAGAAGAAACGTATGTATTTGTCTCCAGCAGCAACCATCCTGGTGGCCAGATTAGACAGCAGCTAATTGAGCAATAATTGTTATTAATGTCCCTTGTCTTTGCTGTGCACAGCAACTGGGTAGAGCTTTGGAAGCAGTGATCATTTTTAAGCATCTTGAATGGATTCAAAATTATTTTTTGCCATATATTGAGAAATATGAACACAGTTTCAAAAAAAATCACTAATAATGGTTTCTGATTAACTGGAGCTCCAAAATGAACAGTGCTAGTGCATGATTTGTGACGATAGCCATCGACTGTCTCTGGCTTTGGTTTTCCCACCGGTGCTCTGATGTGATGTTGGTTGTCCTCCTTTATTAAAACTTCTGACTCAGTGAAAAGGATCGATAAGAAAAATGTAATGCAATTTGAGGACTGTAAGACTGGCCATAAGTAACCACGGGCTCTGGGACAGCTGTTCTGTGCTGGTCAGCCATGGTGCTGCCAGCACTCACATTTCAGGGAGCTTCTGAGGACACACATGGTGATGGTACTGCTGAAGAATCTCCTCTGCTGGACAGTCTGTTTGCACAGAATCAGGAAAAAAAATAAATCCAAACCTTTTTGCCTTCCAAATTCTTGTCAAAATTAGTTTAATATTAGAAACCTTTGAAGCCCTTCACTAGGAGGCAGACACATAGGTATGCACATATACATAGTTCATATACGCATAGTGTGACTGCATTAGCTTCACTTCCATATGAAAACAGTTTGGAAAGAGTAAGTCTGAATAATTCCCAAATTCTGAGGGATTAGAGCTAGGATAGTGTGTGGTTTATGGTAATGACAAAGCTAGCTGCTGAGAGGAGATTTTGACCTGCCACTCCTCAAAGACTAAAGGTATTCGAGGGAGATTTAGTTTATTGTTAATCTTTAGGTGTGCACAGGCATAATTTCCTTTTTTTCTATGCCAGCTGGGACTCTGCAATCCTCCGGTGCAGACTAACCCAACCTTTCCTACCCTGAATCCTTTATGGGCTAAGTGGCTAATGAAGAATGCATTTGAAATTATATGTAAAAACAGCACAAGAATCTAAGGAGAACGGCCAGATTTGGAGTCTGGTCTTAATTGGGCTTGCTTTTCTGTGCTGGCAGCATTTTAAGAATGCAATCCAGCTTATTAAGTGCCGTAATTGCACCTGCAAATCACGTCCAAGTGACCTAGCCTACATCTGCAAATAGCTGTGGAACTGAAAAGAGCAGGCAGTGTTTTCAAATCTGGTCCCTGGATAATTTTCACTTTGAAAAAAAAAGTGTAAGGCTGAGTCTTAATCCCCAAGTATAAAAGTGAAACCCAAAGTGAACCTAGGTGCTCACTTTCTTTGTATTCTGGGTCCTCATTAGGTATTCTCAATAACTTGGAGAGAAAAAATATAGCAAAATATCTACTCTTATCTTTCAAATGCTACATTTCTAAGCAAATATGAATCATACACTTGGTAAACCAAACTACAGGTTGGAGGTCAATTAAATAAATTTAGGTTACATTTCTGAAAGCTTCACACATATATGTAGAAGGTATATTTAATGAGATTCAAGATTTCATACATTTTCCATATATACATCATGGCTTCTATGAGTGGCATGTGATAGAATATATACATTTTTTCCTTTTAGGTTATTACTTTGAATTACTTTCTGTTTCTTTTGATTTCCTTCCTTTGTTACATGTGGATGTTATCGACTTGATAGAAACGGGAGAAATTGCTTCAGCTTTCTCTTGCCCTGTGACTCCTAATTATCCAATACTTGTATTTTTCCATCTGTTTGGTTTTTGGGGTTTTTTTGTTTTTGTTTTTGTTTTTTTTCCTCTCAGTATTTTGGATGAAGAAGAACATTTCTATAAAAATCTGTTCTTTCCCTGGAGCAAAATGGCTCAGATACAATCCTGGCTGCAGATCTGACAAGGAGAGGTTCTGAACCATCAGCAACTTTTATAAATCCGGTATTTCCCTCTGCAGTGGGGAAATTCTTTATGCAAGGATCCAGGGGCCCAGTCAATGCTACAGCTTATTCCCAGGAAGGACAGCATTTCTGAATGTTGCACATTATCTGGGAGGAGACAACTGATCGCTGATTTACTGTGTGAATATGGGCCAAGATGCTCAGCCTGTAATGTAATGATTGTAATAGCAGCAGCTATGATCTGGCTTTTTGTTTGCCCTTGGTGCTTACCCATGTGGGCTGGTACCAAGGGTGAAAATGTAGTGACCATGTACACTGTGGTGGTGAGCAGCTGGGATCCCGAGCAAATTTGGCATATGTGTGGCCCCAGCAGTCTCTGAAATCATGCATCTAAAGCCAGGTGAGGTGAGATCCTCTGTGCTGCACTGCCATAACTTCCAAGAGAGAAGGTGTTTGTGTTTTCTGTGCCACTTGTGCTCATATAACTGAAACACAGCAAAAATAATCTCCTTTTCCCACCTTCCAGGTGGTTGTACTCCTTGGACAAGTGCTTGCAACTGTACTTACTTCACTTCCTCCCAGCTGTGAGGAATCGGTACCTGAACCCTGTAAGTCTGATGCTGTATTTGCTGAAATCACTACAAAACTTTCCATCCATCCAAGCTGGCTTCAGTTCAGGACCCACATCCCATTAGAAAAGCCTTGTTGATTCCCACTGGTGCTCTGGGCTCTTCAAAGACAATCATGGGTTCCCGAGATGCCAATTTGAAGCCTTTCTAGCCACAAATGCTTTCTGAAGAAGTGTTTCCCTTTCAAGAAATCACAGATTTTTGTAATAGTACCTCTAAACAGGTATTTCCTCTGCCAGGCAGCTCTGTAGGAAGCTGGATGCTCTGAGTGCTGAGCACTACTGATGCAGAACAGGAGCAATAAATGCAATGGGGCCCATTGAAGGCTCTTTCCAAAAGATTATTTGGTTTTTCATAATATCCCAGCTTGGAAAGTTTCTAGAGTTTGCAGTCCAGGTAATTCTCCTCACTACCAGAATACCCCATGCCCTCCAGCCATCCACCTCCAACTCCCTGCCAAATAGTAGTATTTGAACTATAGGTTTAGGTTTTCCCTTGCTAAGTTTTGATGCAGATGACACAAGAACGTGCCAGCCAGTTGGTCTGGAGTTTAATGTGAATTTTTTTTCCTGTTGAGGATAGGCATGTGTCAAATAGCAGCAGTGTGAATCTGCACTCCACCAGGCTGAAGAAGGAACTAACTAACTAGGACAAATCTTTCTCTCTGCTCAATCTCATGTGAAATCCCCATAAAATCAAAATGCAGACAGGAGCTACAAATAAACATTTATGTATCATTCCAGTCCCGCTGGACTTCAATCTACCATAAACACTTACTACAGCTATTTAAAAAAATACTGTGTATTATCAGATCATCCTCCCATAGAGGTTGTATCTGCCCATTTGATTTGAATTTCAATGCTATTGTTTTGTGAGTGTTGAACTACAAAGAGAAGAAAAGGTTTTTGTTATTCTTCTTCATCAACTGATCTAATGCAAGAGGAAAATTGCTGGTAATTATCTTTATAGCAATTATGCTGGCCCAAACACAGTAAGCGCAAGCACATTCCCTGTTATTTATTACAGAAAGATCTCAAACCACAGACTGTTTAGAATGCACAGCATTTTAATTCATGAACTTTGATGAAACCTATTTTAATATAGTTTTGTTTTCCTTATTAAATGACAAGAAAAATTAATTAGAACAGATCTTTATGTAGCTTTAATGTAGTCAGGTTGCTGAGTGTATTTCAGTAGTTAACTTTCTTCCTTTGGATATGAACAGCATGGCTGCTCTACGGGTGTTTTCTCAACCAATTACAAAGCTGTAAAGCCTGAACTTTTATCAGATTTTATGCCTGAACATGAAAAAAATATTTTTTTCTCTTAGTTGAATTTATCTTAATCTACAGGGAGCTGTAGTCTTTTTAGAAAACTGTGTCTTATGTATGCTGCTGTATACTAAATTTAATGAAGTTTTGAGATGAAAGAGATCTCTTATTTTCTAAGTGTGACACTGTGGGACTTGTCCTGGTGCGTTGGATCATCAGTTTCTGAATTACGTCACCTATCTGTGCTGTGGCATGAGCCTGTAGCACCTCCCTTTCTGATAATGTAGCTCCTGACTTACTATCACTGAGCTGGATGAGCATTATAGACTCACTCACCATCGGATGTAGTTGGAGTGGTTGATAAATAGCTATTATTCAACGAAGTATACTTCCACTTTGGAATTTGTTTCTACTGTTTTTCCTTCCATGTTCCCCCAAAACGGATTTTCCTCAGAAAAGGCAAATTAAATGAAGCTTCAGTTACTATTGCCATTTGGAAGTGCTGCTGTGCTGCCCGACAAGAGCTGTTCTTCATCTGCTACCGAGCATCGTGGGCTGCTTGCTCCAGCCGTGTGCTCGCAGTTGAAAAGCAGTGGCACAGCAGCCTCCTGGAACTGAGGTTCTTTTTCAGCTTTGACAGAAAATGTTGGCTTTGAATTTTTTTCCCCCTAATAATTTTCCATGCAGTTTTTTTGGGTTTTTGTTTTGTTTTGGGGGATTGTTTTGTTTTGTTTTTTTCCAAGTCACTTCCCATATCCATTTGTGTGTGTGCACGTACGTACGCATGTGCTTTCTGGCCTTTGGTGCCAGTGCCACCAATGGACTCACACAGCAAGCACTGAGAAGGCAAAGCAATGTGAGATCTCTCAGTCTCTGGTTCTGCCAGGGTAGCTTTCTTTTCCTGAAGAAAATCAGCTATACTGGGTGCAATCCAGTTTAAAATATATCAATGCAATGTAGGAAGAAAGGTTCATCCAGTCTTATGAGGCAACTTTCAAAGATTAATTCACTAATATATGTTGATTTTTGAAAGCTACAGCTCTAGATGGGGGATAAGTATCTGCATTGATGTTTGGACAATGATACTTACAGAATAAACATTTATCTCCTGTTGATATGCTTCTCTGTTGGACAAAACCACAATTTCTGCACTATCAAAACAGAATGGACTCTTTCCAGAGTGTCTTTTTGAATATTACATTTCCAAATGGAGTTAGAGGTGTAGTCCAGTCTTCCACATGGATTTAAAATTTTAGTTAAACTATAGGAAATGCTTTATGACTCCAGAATGGCTGTAACAACACTTGTTGTTAGGTGTATTTTTTGAATAATTCTGTTTCTAAGTAGTGATGTACAATTCTACTCTATCCAGGGTAAAACCTTCACATACAGGTTGATTTCTGGGTTGTCTACTTGATGATAGGCTTAAAAAAAACCAAATATTTGAATATTCATTCTCTGATTATTGATTTATTCTGAAACAGTTTTTATTTTGATTTGTGCATTTTAGACCGACAAATGAATGTCAGTAGCAGACCTACCTGGTATTTTGCAGTCCTCCCACGCACAGCTCCCTCTGACACATCTGTCTTTATCACTGAGAACTTATCCTGGTTAGGTACCAGTAACTTTTCTAGATTTGTTGGTAGTTTTTTTTTAATGTGCCCCAAGAGAGAATAGGATGAGACATTCATATTTAACCCTGTGTCTGAAACAAAGGCTTTGAAAAAGGTGAAAGACTCATTTGACTTACTTCATCACAAAGCCTATACAAATTAAAATTCTACATTAATCACTGTAGGACTTGCAATTATGTTGATTAATCATACGTTACTGTGAAAATGGAAACTCATTTATAACAGGCATTATTAATCTATTGTGTCACTTCTGATTCCTTAAAGTCCTATTCCAGGAACATTTTCACTCCCAATGAGCTGGTTAATTCTGTTTCTCTTCCGCCTTATTTGTAATTGTTTTTTAAAATGTTTTTTACATGAAGCACAATTAATTTAACACAGTTCTTTAAAGAAAAGAAATATGTAAACTTATTTAGAAGTATATTATTTCAATACTGATACTGGAAATAGAGAACTTTTTCAAAGCAATATAAATATTTAAATGTTAGTTGATCTTTGGTTTGTAACATTTCAGTAAGTAATATGTGCATTGAATTTTGAAAGGTTTACTGACCTTTGAACCATCTTCCAAATAAAAATTGAGCTAATAATGATAAGAATGATATGGGAAACTATTTATTTGGCTAGAAAAGAAAGAGGTTTGTTCATCTGTGAAATGGCACCATAGTACTCTGAATCTTGGGGAACAGGGAATTTGTGTACGCTGACCCTGAGAACATACTTATGGCATCACTTTGGCTGCAGATTTTGTGGGGCAAAGAGGTGGTGTTTTCTGGCCAGAAACCCAGAAGTGTTCTCTACAGGATTATTTCACGCGTAGCTTTCAATAGCTGTGTCCTGATTTAAAACAAACATAACTGTCTCTGCGTGAGTCTAAAAACATCCATCCCCATCAGGGAGAAAACCATTCAGTGGCTTAAGTTAATACTGATATGTGCAAAGAAGGTCTCGCTTTCAGCTAGATGTAGCTCTTACGGGTTCTCCCTTTGAGACTTGCTTATGGTTCCCACCCATTTTCTTTTTGCTCTCCTTCCTCTTCTGCCTCCTCAGGTCAAAGCCCTTTCTGCAAGTGCAGAGCCCATGCCGTGTGCCAAGGCATGGGTCAACACCAACCTGGAGGTGTGGATCCTACTCCTTGGAGATGGTCTGGCTCCCCTAGAACTCACCTGGCATTTTTGTGGGAGCAAGGAGAAAGCCCTTAGAGATGGAATAATTGGCTGGTATTTTCTAGCAGCCTTTCAGTTCTTATTGGAATGCCAGAGCTAATGATGAGATCATTGTGTTTACCAGAAGTCGAATCCTAGCACCACTTCAGCAGGCAAAAATACCCACAAAACACAGTGGCTTGGTGAGTTGTTTTGTTTCAGATTCGTCTGTCTAAGGCAGTCATAGACAGTGACTTTTAATTAGTATATACCTACATGATTTTAATAAACTATTTACAAACGAATCGCTCTGTTGCATGGCATTATCAGTTCTTTAAACTTACGTTGTTGAGGAGGTCAAATGTAAATAGCTCATTCTAAGATTGAAAAAAATATATGCCAAGAGTAATGCTTTATGAGGAGATGATTAACTTTTTCCTATTCAACCTTCCTGAGAGATTGCTGTTACATTCCTTTATTAATGCGCAAGTTCTCTTTTGCAAGCAAGTGATGCAGTCTTTTATAATTTAGATTATAAAGAGAGCTGTTGTTGTTTAATAAAAAGAATGATAATTTATTGACACTTGAATCACACAATACCATGATTGTAATGAAACTGAACAACCTAATTTCATTCCTTCCTGTGCACTCCATGCTAATTAAAAACAACAATCAATATGGGTGTAGCATTGTCAACAATGGCATTAAAAGACTGAGCTGTGGCCAAAAGGCTGATGACAGTTTTCAAGGATGAGGCAGATGGGCGGGAAGTTGAAAAGAAACCAAGAATGATGCAGAAGACAGAAGCTGGAACTTCTGCTAGTGAGATTTTTGGACTTTCAGCTGAGTGTTTTATGGCTTTTCCTTTTTCTCTTTCATATTTTGTCCAGATGGTCCCTTTGATAAAATTTGTTTCTGTACATGGTGATGATTATTATGCCTCTGATTTCAAAAGAAACTTCTTAAATCAAGGCACTGAGACTTACTGGTGGGACATGTGAAAAGGAGCTTTCCAGACTGTGTCTAATCTATGGAAACCCACACATTGTAGTTGCTTCCTCTGGAGTTAGTGGCAAAATTCCCATTGCTGCTGGTGGGATCAGGATCTCACTGCAGAAGTCCCACTGTAAACTTGTACAGTGCTCCTTGCAGAGTTCAGGGTGGCTGGGCCAGCAATGTTCCCTGATCATCATCCCAGAAGCCTGCTCAGGAATTTCAGCAGTCACCTTGGCTTCCTCTTGCTTTCTGTTAAAACAAAAAATACTCAGTTTATCTTAATCTCCACAGTTCACTGTAAAAATGGTGGACACCATAAAGATTTTTACGAATAGCAGGGAGATTTTTTGATTTTATTTTTTTTTCTTTTGGAAGCTGAGTGGACTTTGCAGCTTATTTGCTGAAAGCTCATTGAGGCTTTTCCAGACAAGGATGAAGCAAAGTCTGACAAAAGAAGTCTCCTCAATAGTGTATTTCCACAGCCATCAACCTATGGAGAGACAAAATCAGAGTGATTTCTGCTCCAGTAACTCACCTGATTCTAATTTAGTTAACTAAAGGGCAACATTGGGGTGTCCCCTTTGCTGCTGTTGAGTTTGATGAAGACCATAATGTGCTGGTTCTCATGTTGTGTCTCCACGGGTCTTGTGCTTGTAGACGTGGGCACAGATTTTATGCATAGAAGTAGGAAAAGCAGGATAGAAAACACAGATGTCTGCATGGCTCTTCGGGAAGACTTCCTTGTGGCTTTTATGAAGTTACATCAGGGAAAACAGATCCTGCCTGACCAGTTTTTGAGACTGGATGGAATTACTATATATGCTCCTTAGGCTCAAGGCTCAAAATAACACCGTGCAGAGGAAAGCCTTCAGGGAAGCCTGTGGAGACAAAGAGCAGAAGAAGGGGAAAACAGAGAGCAGATGGTTTTCTCAGGGAAATGATCAAAAGGCTGATGGCAGCCTGTTTCCAAATTGAGGGGTTGTGCAGCTGGACCAAAACATCTGGTCAGTTTACAGTGGATGAAAAATTAGTCACTTTTTAGCAAAGGCAGTGAATTCATAAATGTATTCTTCAGGGATTGTGTAGTTCATTAGCGTGTTTGCAGAGCTGAGTTGCACAATCTACAATTTTGAATAAAAGGCTGTTGGGATAATTTTGTTTCTGCTTATAAATCACAAGCTGGAGCCTCAGATGGAGTAAACATGTACATGTCTATTGAGGTCAATGCAATTAGGCCAAATCAGGGATGCAGTTGAGAACCCAACTGACTTTTATTTAGCCTTTTCCTCCCCTTCTCACTGAAGTGACTGAGACAAACTTCTCCAGGTTGAGTCTTCTCCACACACAGATATCCGTTCCTTTTCCAGATGGAAATTTGTGCATGCTCTTGCGTGCTGGTGCTGAACATGACCCTGAGCCAATGGGATCTTCAGTGCATTTGCAGTGAGCATAATCACAGGACTGAGCTCAGACAGAAAGATTGGCATTAACCATCACGCAATTTGCAATCAGAGGAGTAATTCCTCCTGTTTCATTTGTGGATTGCCCTTACTAATGGAGTAAATGCTATTCCATTTACAGACAGAAAAAAGGAAGTAGGTAAATCATTTTTAAAGACCCTGACCTCTGACGCACGCATTTCATTTGCAGCCAAATGCTTGCTTGGAAAATAAACTTTAAGGTTCAGTGGCATCCAAACAAATTGTTAATTCCATTTGTTGTGTATTGATTAAAAGAGAGGTTACAGTTGGAGGGATTTTAATTGACTAGACAGAATTGCGATTGATTTGCTTAGAGAAGTTGTGTTTTCAGAAATTTTCTTTAAATGAGGCATGGAAAAGAGAAACCTAGAACAGAGTGACCAAAATTATATTTAAAAAAAAAAAATAAATTTGCCCTCCAAATGACATCACTGCCAAAGGCAGGACCTCTGCAAAATTTCTTTCTCATGGGAGTTCTCATAAATCTTGAGGTATTTTGATAGCAGAATCCAACCTTCGCAAATGTAATTTGGTTCCTTAATATCAGTTATTTTATACATGAAAATGCTAGTGATAGAAACGGCTTTTAAAATGAAATTTATTTCTCTTATAGTTTCTGTGTGACTTATAAATTCTATGTATGTGCTGTGAAAAGGAAATAAGGCTGAGCAGTATAATATCAAAGCCTTATCTCCAGTCCTGCTGCTCATTCCAGTAATTTTGTAGTTGCATTTAAAAAGTATTCTTCTACATCTGAGAATATTTGAAGGATTGTTTTTGTTGCCAATGAACTACACAGAGAGTTAAATTCATTGCTTAATGTTGAGGGACTGTATGAATGCTAACCAAGCATTCTGACTCTGAGAATCAAGTAAATATTTATGTGATGTTGCAAAGTGGTATTATAACTTTTTATGTAGAGATAAAAAATTGCTCTGGAATATGAATCTACCAGTGATTTTTTTTTGTTATTTTCTAGCTCTGGAGGATTCCAATGGCCATAAAATACCTCAACAATTTCACACTAATTAACACAAGAGCAACTTCTTCCCGACTGTTTAGACGCTGACTTAGGCTTTACAACTGGTTTTATCCTCTGTGTAGCACCCAGTGGCCCACTTCCACGCTGTGTAATAGCACTGAGGTTTGTCTGCTCCATCTTCCCAAATACTGCTGACTGCTTTCCTGGGATGTCATTGGTACGGTTACTGGAGTGAGCTCTGCGGTCTTTAGAGACGATAAGAAAAAGAATACAGGATAATCTTGAAGAGGGAAGAGAAGTAGTGTACTTCTTTTTAACGCAAAAATCCCATGAATCTGTGAATTATTCGTACCACAGATAACTACTGCCATGATTAGCACCTTTTACAAGGGTGCCTGAGCTTGCTCTTGTCTACCTCGATTGTGTTTTTATTCGATGTGGAGGCAAATTGGCAAATTAATCTTTGCTCTTCAGATAAACTTACCTCAGCCTGAAGATGTCAAACAAACACAGATTCTGTCTGTTTGGTGAGTACTTCAGGGAGACTTATCTCACTGTAACAAATCACCCCCTTCCTGCCATCCGTTGGGTATGAAGTGATCATTAAACTCTGCTAAAAATTAAGCTGCTCCAGCATCTTTTTGTCAGCCTCTGTGGATGTAACCATGAACCATTAGACAAGGTGCACAATTTGGACGTAGGCTGTTGCTTGTTTGCATTGACTGATTTAAAGATTGCTTCAGAAGGGCAATGATTGTGTAGCAGTATCGGGACGTCGTCTGAAGGCAAAATAATTTTATTTTTACATATATAAAATTGAAACAGGAAAAAAACCAAAAAGTTTTACACTAGAAACACATTGTCTAAATTCTCAAAATTTTTCTAAGCAGAAAGTACTATTTCCCTTATGTGTGGCTTAAAATTACCCCCGTCTGCAAGATTAATATTGTTTCATGTTGTTTTATTATGTTAATGCTTAATGGTACACAAAACCTTTAAAACATTTTAAATCCCTTTACAAAAAATGCAGATCATCCTGCTTGCAGACGGAATGGTAGAAGAGTAGTTCAAACAGAACACAGCTCAATGTGATCCTGATCTCTTGTCATTTTTCTAATGCTGGTATCAGTCCATTGACCTCAGTGGAGTTATTCCAGAGTTAATCCAAAGCAAATGAAATTACAACTGGGCTCATTATTTTCATACTGATTTTAAATGAATGGGCAGTTGTTCTCAATGAAGCAAGGCCTAATCCAAATATTTAACCTCTCCTTCATCACTTTTGATCCCGGTGGCTTTATTCATATTAAATTGGAGCTTACTGGGTTGTTTGAGAACATTGTCAAAGGCATCCCCATTGACTTAAGAATACTGAGCCAAATCTCAATCTCTTGACATAAGACAAGGTTTGGCTCTTTGTGCTTTTTGTTGCATTGTTTATTCCTATTCTTTGATTAAAATAATATGGTTTAATTATTTTCAGTGGCATGCAAATGCTTTACCCAATAGGAATGCCCAGTAGGGAATACCTATGCATTTTCATATGTTAAAATAATAAGTTTAAATATTATCTTTACTGGTCTTATCTTTACCAAAACTCTCAGTATTTAAAGCTCCACAAGAAGAAAATCAGAGTCTAATAGATTAAACAGTTGACGAAAGACAGCACTGTTTAAGAATAGCCAAGTAATTTTGTTCTCCATAAATCAGTGCAGTACAAACCCCAGTCAGCCCACAGGTCTGAATCAATTCTGCTCTTAAACAGTGTTCCTCAGCCCTTTATTAAAACTTCTGCCACTACCATAAGTTTTAATCACCTGTTGGGACCTGTGTAATCTGTATGCAGTTAACAGCAGAGCACTTCATTCCACACTCAAAAGTATCATTCTGCCTTCCTTTTTCAGATATTTATTCAGTACTTTCGGGATTTTGGAAATTTCAGCAGAATTTTCTCTTAAAAAACTGTTTGGGATTTTATGGCCATGTTCAAGTAGAAACTTCATGGGATCTCAGGTACTGTTGTATAATAATGTTAAGTGAAATCTTGCTTATACCACTGTGTGAAATGCCCTCTTTTATTTTTTTTAATTTGTGCAGACGTTTACCAAGTGATTTATTCTCCATAGGAACAAACAAGAGTGGACCAGAACAGATTTGCTGGGCTATCCTGGTTCTACAGATGGTTAAAGTTGAAATTCTGGATCTGGTTGATTCATTTTCACTGCTGAACAGATTATGCCTCATTAAAGACCATCAAGTCTATTGCAATTACTCACTGTCACTTGTGTAATGCCAGTAACTCAGCATGTCAAAGTGCTTGACAAAGAGCTGGGAACTGCAGGTGAGAGCTGGGATGGGAAAAGATCCAGGATCTTTCCATGTTTCCATAGCAACTCAGTGGCAGAGTCATGTGGAGACTCTCAGCTGGGTTTGTGTGCTGGTTTTGGCCGGAATAAAGTTAATTTTATTCATAGTAGCTGTTATGGGGCTGTGTTTTGGATTTGTGCTTGGACATGTTGATAACAGAGGGGTGTTTTCGTTATTGCTGAGCAGTGCTTACACGGAGTCAAGGCCTTTTCCACTTCTCACCCCAACCCACCAGAAAGGAGACTGGGGGTGCACAAGAAGTTGGGAGGGGACACAGCTGAGACAGCTGACCTTGACTGAACAAAGGGATATTCCATACCATATGGCATCATGCTCAGCATATAAAACTGGGGGAAGAAGAAGGAAGGAGGCACATTTCATAGAATCATAGAATTATAAAATGTATTGGGTTGGAAGGGAACTTTAAAGCTCATCCAGTCCAACTCCTGCAGCAAGCAGGGACAATGTCACCAGATCAGGTTGCTCAGAGGCCCATCAAGCCTAATCTTGAATATCCCCAGGGATGGGGCCTCCACCACCTCTCTGGACAACCTGTGCCAGTGATTTGGAGAAATGGCATTTGTCTTCTCAAGTAATGGTTACACGTGATGGAGCCCTGCTTTCCTGGAGATGGCTGAACACCTGCCTGCCATGGGAAGTAGTGAATGAATTCCTTGTTTTGCTTTGCTTGCGTGTGTGGCTTTTGCTTTACCTATTGAACTGTCTTTATCTCAACCCATGAGTTTTTTCACTTTTTCTCTTTCCATTCTCTGCCCCATCCCACCTGGGTGAAGGGGAGCGAGCAGCTATGTGGGGCTTAGTTTCCAGATGGGGTCAAACCACGACAGTTTGATTGTGTTTTGCCTGTTTATGACTGTCAGTCCAAGGATACAGTCCATTAATCTACTTTTTCACAAAGGGCCATGAAAAATTTAAATGGGATCCATTTTGTGGAAGTACAAGTAAAACAAAATTTATGATATAAATATTTTTTCCATTTGTTTTCCTTCTTTTGCTACTATGCAGTTTCTCCAAGTTTGCTGTCAGCAATAAGCTGGGAATTTATGTTGAACTGAAACAGAAACTAAATACTTTGTCCGTGTATTTAGCATCCCCAAATGTACCAATTTTTAAACAGTTTATTTTTTCTGTCATTTCTCCCTCTAGCAGCGGAACCGTGTGTCCCTCGGGAATCGTCTCCCCAGGGAGATGCCTGCCATGCATCCACCGCTGCTGTCGGGCTCTGCTGCCATCTAGCCAGCTTCCACCTCCACTCCCAGCTCACCTTTCCTCCCGGGCCACCGCACCGTTTCCCTGTGAGTGTGAGAAGAGATGAGTGGTCCTTTGTCACTGTCCCAAAAGAGGGATGGCGGTGGCTCTGCAGCTGCGCAGGCTTTAGTTCAGAGGAAGGAGGAAAGTGCGTTGTACACAGCAGTTGTCCAATTTCTGCTTAAGGTAATGTGTCTTTTAAACTCATACCTTTGAATTGATGAAGTCAGTCTTGCGATTTTGTTTCTTTTAACCTAAACATTGACAGATAGCTTATCAGCACTTAAAGCAGAATCATTCAATCCATCGACTAAGACGACTTTTACAAAGAGCTACAAGTACTTCTGAATTACGAACATACAAACCGAACAACGGCAAAAACCATTTTTGAGGAGAGTGCAGGTGCAAAGCTCCTTTATAAAGCTGCTGCTCCCGTCTTACAGAGCAGATCTTAAAGTAACAGATTCCCAAAATATTCTGTCAGAAGGACAGCAATAAGGTGTAACGTGATCAGAAAGGCACACTCTCTAAAACCAAACTAGAAAACAAGTAGTTTTTAACTAAATATATAGTAGAAAGCAATCATACATCTGTGTAGGATTTTAAAATTAAGTATGTCTTTTAAAAGTTTATTTAAAAGTATTCTCAGTTCTCCAGAAACGTGCTTAAGTCTGTTCATTTACCATTTTGCAAAATTACCATCTTTAGCAAAACAGCCAGAGGGAAAATAAGTGGAAGATGTTCTGTACAGAAAAGCACCCCACTTCAGCTTTTGCAATCTATGCAAAACCCTAGGATTAAAGAAAGCACCAAATCCACCAGCAACTCTCCTTCTATATCCTTCCCCCTTCCCTCCCTATAAATCCAGAGTTGTGGATTTATAGTGGAGGCCCTGGGTTTGGACCTCAAGTAACCTGCTAAGGTTACTCAGGAGCTCTTGGTACAGCCGCAGCTCAGCAGAGCCTGAGGAAGGCAGAGCTTCCCTCAGTCACCCTGCCACCAAAGGCAGAAGGAGAGGAAGGGAAGACTTGCCCAGATCCTAAAGCACCCAGGATTTTCAGGACTTTTGCTGATCTCTAGCCCTGCATTTAGGGGTTCTCATTTGAGAAATCCATTTCGGAGTTTCATTTGGGTCGAGCAAGCAACACAAACATGCTCTGTCGCTCTCTTCATGCTATGCTTTTGTACCATCCCCCGACACTGCGTTCTTCCACTTCTCAGCACACTCTTACAAAATGTCTCGAACCGCCATAGTCTGGCAAAACGAAACAAATTTTAAAAAATAAGATACGGTGATTCTCTGTATTTTATTCTCACTCATAAAACTGCCACTCACCTACTGTCATGAGCACAAAATTCCTCTGTAGCCGCGATGTATTTGAGGAAAGAAAATACCTGGGCTTCCACTAGATGGGGAAGTTGTAAAGCTTAAATGGGATGAGAGAGTCCCCAGCGCTGGGAGAGACCGCGGGACACCGCGGAGGTGGGGCTGGAGGGGCTGGTGCTGCCTGGGGAGGTCGCAGGTTGCTGCGGACACCGCGGAGGGGGCGGCGGGGCTGCGGGAGGGAGCAGCGCGGGGACGGATTTATGGGACAGCGCGGAAATACGGAATTTTCTTATCTTCCAAGTGGGGAAAACTAATTCTGTGTATTATTTCTTTAAAGATCTAGTTTATTAGGGAAATAGTAATTTATCCCACCAGGATTTGTCAACTGTTGTCCTGCTTTCATAAATAATTTGAGTTTTTTTTAGGCTGTTTTACTTGATTTGGGGCTCTTGGGGCTTTTTTTTGCTGAGAATAATTTGTACTGTGTCAGCACTTAAACACAGAGAGAAACAGATAGGAACAATTATTCTTTAGATGAGGTTAAAACAACGACCAAAAAAGTGCCCCACATTTACAAGGGTCATTAAAAGAAATTTGCATGACATTAAGTTTCCACACAGATTTTTGATTCATACAAATGAATGCAAGGTTTAGAAAGTTGAAGCTTGAACTGTCATTCAAGTTTGTGAACACAGGCCCTGAATAAGAGGAACTTGATGAAAGTTTCATGAAGATCTCACACTCTGCTTCACATTTGGGATGAAAACACTAAACACTATCATTTTACATAAGTTCTTTATTTTGTTAAAATATAATTCATTCTTCCACACATTACCAAGAGATCTGATAGCACAATTCCTTTTTCCACTCAATTTTCTGCCACCGAAAGAGCACTGCATTATACATTTCTGCATCTCCACTGTGTATAGTATCTCTTATTCTAGTTACTGTTTAAAGAACATAAAAAGAACATTATTTTTAGCAAATACACATCCAACAGACTATGGTATATAAACACTGAATATCATTACATCCGACAGCTGAGTCTGCTGCTGGTCACTTACAACAATTTGGAAGCAACTTTCAAACAAACTTAAGCCCCCTTTGACAAGCTCTACTGTCCAGAAGAAATAGCTGAAAGAGACAGGCTAAAGCTCGCTCCATCATCCATTTTTCTTTTATTGCATGTAAAACTGCTCACACAGATCTCTGCAGACAGTGATCCATGGGCTGAATGTTGTGCAGGATCTGATTTTTCCCTTTGCGGTCCTGCATTCTGCTTGCTTCACTGCACAGATTTCCCTTTGGCTGACTTGCACTGTGGCTGCTGTGTGCCTGCATGCAGTAGGAAGCAGGATGCCAAGTACCACCATTTCAGTCTTAAACACAGCAAAAATTTTTTGTTGAATGAATTAATGTTTGCAGCAAGGACTGAGTTTGTGGAAATAGTCCACAATATATGCCTAGAAATGATTGGTTATCTCACATCCACTGCAAGTATTTGCAAATATGAACATTTTCAAGTTATTCAGGACAGTTTTTCATTAATGAAGTTGGAGATTTAGTAGCTTCTCAGCCTTTTGAGTGCATGTTGCAATTAGATGATGGCTGATCTTCTTGAGGGTGATTTATCTCTTTTCCTCATGATTATCTGCAGCTATTAGCTTTAGCGACTCACTGCCAACAGAGAAAAATCCTAAAAGGTAGATACTGAGACACTGTGTTAAGAAACAGTCCTTCTGTCTTGCTTACAATCAATATTTTGTTCTTAAAATTTTTAGGTGCACAAATCAGACTTTCATGTTCCTCTCTTGAAATATATTGGAAAAATTGCACAGGAAATTTGGATCACAGTCCTTCTGTGAGAAGACTCTTTCTTCTCTAATGTTACAGCAACAAAATTGGGCAGAACAGAAAAAATATCCTAAGAAGCAAAGATGTATTTCATTCTCATTTTTCAAAATCTCTGTTGTTTCTCTCTTGCTTTGGGTGTAGATGCCAGGATGAGTGAGGGTAGAAGGAGGAGTAATTACAAGCTTGTTACTACTGCTTACTTTGCTCACAGCAATTTTAGGCACAGAATGGACATACCTGCAGAGACAGATCTGAGCTGAAGCAGTGCTTCTAGCAGTAATGCTCCTGCATAAACTCCCTGTTTCTAACATCAGGGTGATGTTGAAGGTGAAATAGATTCAGCTCTGCTAAAAGTGTGTTTGTATGGGGTCTGTCACTGCACTGTCACTAGGCACGGCCATTGCTTAGTCACCTTGCTGAGCCTTTTGTCTTGATGCAACCAAATACAAATAAGAAGCCCTTGAACCTGCCATCCATCTTCTGAGTGCATCAGACAAACTTGGCTTCCTGTCTCCCTGCTCCAAGGCTATCCCGAGTTGGCTGCAATCTGGCTTTTAAAGAACCAAGATCAGTGTAGTGTTTACCCGGCTAAACCCTCTTCATTTAAATCCTCTTTGGCTTCTCAGTGCTCTTAAATTTACTGACTGCACGCTCTTTGTTGGAATTGTATCCTTCCGTGGCGCTCCTGCTCTTTTCCCCGCTCTACTCTTCAGTCTGTGTAGACCCATTCTGTTCTGTTCAGCTTCTGCCTTTGATTTCAATCTTTTTTCTCTCTCTCTAATTTCAGATCTATTTCTTTGCACCCCGTCCTAGATGTCAGCCTTTGTCTCAGAGATCTCTTCATTGTTTCTTGCTGTTAATTTCTAATTAAAACCTATTCTAAAAAATGAATTCTAGGTTGTTTGGGTTTTTTTTTGTCACAAGTGACACAAGTTATCCAACCTGTCAGTCAGGTTCTCCTCAGTCTCTTTCGAACTTTCTCCTACGCAAGTAAGCGAGACCAAACTTTGGTGCTCCCATTTCCTTCTAAGGATATTTTTCTTTCTCCCTACAAAATAGTCCTCGTCTCCAGTCCTGACATCTCCCTGACAGTCAAAATCATCCCCCCTCAACAAGCCTATGAACAGAGGATGACCACATCCTTCACCCCTGGGTCTCTGTGTGTTGTACATTCAGGTTTGAAGCCTCATCAGCACCCAGGACTGATTCAAAGAGAAAAAATATCTTCGGAAGAAAGAAACGGTGGAACTGGGGTGGCACTGGATTGCCCTGATAATCTGATGCATTGCCCACTTAACTTTCCAGTCATCTGTGGCTATTCTGTCTACATCAGAGGATTTTTTAATTGCTGTCTAAAATTTATATGGGAATACCATAGCAACTTCGATGCAGCAAATCTGTTTCTTCAACAATTATTACCCCAATTAACTCTCAAATGTTAGCAATGCTCATTCTGCTGATTAAATTTCAATTGAATTCTGTTACTCGCCACAATTAGAGCTGGATTCTAAGCTGGTGAAGGTAGTCTCTAAATTAAAAGCTATTTAATTGGTCTTCCCTGAACACTCTTGCACTTCTGCAGAGAGACGTATATACTTGTATTTCTATAAATTTATCAGCATACATCAGTGTTCTTCCACATAATGCCTTACATCAAAAGCTATCCCCATGGAGCCAGCAGGGCTTGGTAGGTTGAAGACAATATTGACTATGAAAATGTCTCTAAAGACTTATCATTGATTTGCATACATCCCCCTTTTTTGGCCCATTTTTTTTCAGGCAGCTCTCCCATCAGATGCCAGAATCATAATTCATTTCTCTGCCTTCTGTGTAGTCCCTTCTGTGTCTGATTTCTCTGCTTTGTATTTATAAACTGCAACTGATATGGTGTGGTGTCTATGTCTCCTATATTCTTTGCAGGAGGGATAGCCCTTATTTAACTCTGTTTCATCTATCTTTGTGGAAGCTGAGTGGACTGTGCTACTTATGGTTATTAATATAGGATGAGGGGATTAGTTCACCTGAGCTTGTCTGTTGTCAGAAGATTTGGACATGACCAAATGTCCGGACAAGGAACAATTTTGGAATTTTAGTTACTATGAATATATATCAAAATTATATATGATATATATATAAATTAGCAAAAATTTAAAAAAATAAAAATATTATTAGTATTATTAGTATTGAATATTAAATATTAAAGGAGATTTAAAATTGCAGTTATTCTTCTCTTGAAAGAGATGTTTTCCTCTTAGACTTCCCATCCCACATGTGCACTTCCACCTTCCTTTACACTGGTAAAGGGACATAAATTTACGACATTAATTAGAGACATAAATTGGCAGAACACAGAAAGCTTTCTTTGAGAAGGAGGATGATTTTCCACTGCTTTAGCTCTGTGAAGGAGCCAAGCCTGAGCGTGCGTCCCAGGGAGGCAGGAACCACACAGGCAAGGGCAGGGAGATGTCGGGACACAGGACAGCCTCTTTGGTTGTCACCAGCTCTTAGGCCAGCTGTAGCATCATGTCGAACCTTGGTCCACAGAAGTTGAAAGAGAAGTATTTCATTTAGCCCCATCATCACCAATATATTGACAGACTTTTTTAAAAGTGAGGATTGTGTAGATGAAAGAGGCCATGGTATATCGCTGCCCTTCTAAGGCACCACTGGAATGTAAAGAACCTTTGTTTCTTCCAGATCAAAACTTGCAGGCTTCCTTTAATAATATGTGTCTTCTGGCGAGAAGACAAGAATTGAGATAAGTAAGATCTTGTTTGCAGAAATATTTCGTAAACACAAATTTATTTGCTCAGGTTTTTTATTGTTTTGGGTTTTTTGGGGGGGGTTTTGTGTTGGTTTTTTTTCAAAGGGAAGGTGCTTTTGTGCAACCATCTCAAAAGGTCTGTGTGAGTCTAAATGAAACAGAAATCCCATGTGATTGATGGGGAATGACAGATCTGAACAATGGCTAATGAATTCAGTGCAGGAGTCATCTGCTGAAATTTTACCTCTGTGTAAAAGGCCAGCACAGGTCTTATCTTTTATTTAAATCTCGTGCTGCAACTACTCAAAATGCTCACACTGGCACACTTTCTTAGCACAGGGCTGAGAATTTGACACCTGGGGAATTGTTTGTCAGCAGCCCTACTGCATTATAATAATAAATGTGTGCATAATTATTTAATTGAAAAATGTAGAAAGACAAATCAATTTCTAAGAACAAATGCCATCTCCTAGATAAGCTGCAGTTGTTTCCTTCTGAAAAAAAATAAAATATAATTACCTGAGAGTCCTCTGGAGAGTACTTTTAAAATCAAAAGCTTGAGTCATGAAACCACCCAACCTCTTCCCCCAGTCAGCTGGTGGCTAAAGGAGTGACTGGAGGCACACACAGCCTCTCAGTACCTCATTGAAGGAAAAGGATGTCTGGATGGCTAGGAAATCTGTCTTCAGCTGTTTCCAACTATTTATCATCCTTACTCACCTCAACACCTTCTCTAGATAGACAGTAAAGCCATAATGAGCCAAGCAGAGCTGACAGTGAGTTCTGCCTTTATAAAAACTGACCCAGGTATAATATACAGCTATTTTTACAGTCTTGCCTGTTCTAGCTAACTTTTTCCCTCAGGTGACAAACTGTGGACTTTAAATCACTGGTTTTACTGCTGTTTGCTCTCTCCTCCCTTTTAGTAACTCGAGGCAAGTGATTTAGGACAATTACACCTTATTACATATATTTATCCTCGATTCTTGCCTGTCATTTTGTGGCCTCTATCTACTGAGTCATTCTAAGAGGTACAAAAAGCTAAAGCGTAGAGATGGCTTCTCTAGAGTCATGTCACAGCATGAGAGCATAACTTATCTCTGGGACCATTAAGTTAAATCCTCAGATTACACAGAAGCTCAAGTTCAAATACTGGCAATAGAGATTTCAGGAGTAAAAACTGAAGAGAGCACACCAGCACCATTTAACCTCCTTTGAACTGCTCTGGAAGTACAAATGGAGCTTGAAACTGAAACCTGGGGGAAAGTGGATTCCTCCAGGCCATCATATTTGGGACAACATAAAGCACAGAAGCCATCTGAGCATTTAGCAGGGCACTGAGTGCCAAGTGGGGATAACCCACCCCAGCAGAGCAATACTAGCAGTGATAAAACCAGAGCCACGTTGGTCATCTTAAGGCTGGTCTGAAGTGTGCTAAGGCCTGGCAGCTTGAGCTGATGAGTGATCAGCACGTAAGTGCTGATAAGTGTATCAAATAAGGGATCTGCTAGATTTTGCATATCAAGGTTTGTGGCATTGACCTGGCCACATACTCCCTTTTTATGCCCTGATGTAATGGGATGACTCAATGCCCTTTCCTCAGTGAAGGGTTTCCTGTTTGACCATGCATTTATTTATTTACTTTTAATGCCATGGTAAATGTGTCCTGTTTATGTGGGCATAGATCAAAAGCGGTGTTAATGGAGCAATAATAGTGCAGCACTCGGTTAGAGAAAAGAAGAATAAAATTTATGTCAGCTTCCTAGCAAGGACTTAGTGCTGGAATTGCAAATGGGCAGGTGACAAAGGGAGCTGAGATCCCACATTGCAAATCTGAGTTGCTGACATTCTCTCTGATTTCTGCTACATGAAGGCAAGTGTTTGCTCAGGAAATGTTGCTCTTTAAAAAGCAAATCATATCTTTCTTTAAAAAAATATATCAGACATTTCAAATGTGTTTTTCACTTGACTTAAATGCTACAGTGGAAACATTCTTATGTGTCATTATTGAAAAATGAAAAGAAAAATGTCAAGGCTAAGTCATTGCTATAATTTATTTGGCCCTGGGCTGCTTTTGAATTGAGAGGTGCCAGAAATGGAATGTTGTAATATTCGTGTTGCAAGTTTGAGAAGATCTATTTATCACACAATTTGAGACATATCAACCTTGTGTATCTCCCTAAACCCTTTTAAAACTGTTGAACATTCACCTAATGCTTACCTTAGATTTGAAATTAATGTACATAATTCCCACATTGTTATTTCTCTACTTGATTTTTTAAAAATTTGCAGTCCTTTTGGAAGGAATAATTTATTAAATATCGCTTTGATAAACCTACTGAACTGCTTAATGGTATCACCATTCATCTGTGAACTTCAAATCCTACAGCCTTTTACATGGGCTCCTCCTTCTTCAACTCCTCCTTCATTTTCTAATTTCTTCCTCCTGATTGCTTTGCTAGATGATGCTTACGCAAAGTTAAATATTTAGCTGTAACTAGGAGAGATATGCAGCCGTGTTTTTTCTCTTTTGGTCTGACATGTTTTATGTTCCTTCTTTTTCCTCCACTGTTACATTAATTTTGTGTCATGAACTTCTGTGGAGAAGTACAGTTATGCAAATTTAAGTAAATCAGCCTTTAAGTCCTGCATAGATGCCACTAAATTTTACCACTAGTTCCCAGGATAGGTAGTTAAAGTTAGTTGCAGCATGTTTACGTTGCACTTTATCCAATTGGCTGTAAGCTTCCAAAATACTGTTGGGGTTTGATTATATTGCTGTGAGACAAAACCAAGGTCAAATATCATTACAGTATTTGTGCCAGTATTTTTAAGTTAAAACACCAAACACCACACACGTAGCAAAGCTGGAAATGAAGCTATGCTTAAGTTGAAATATTTTGAGGTAGGGAGTCATCAGTGAAAATACAAATAACCATAACTGCCCCAGAGTGCCACCATGCTCTGGAGGCTCCAGCCAAATTAGCTTAAGGTGTTACTGAAGATGCATTGCATTATTTTCGCTCTGCTTCTGCGACTCTGGCAGCATACCAGGGCAGAGCTGAATTTGCTCAGCTGCCTAACACAGTCACTTGTTATCTTCACCACAGGGCTGGTGTATTTTCACATGGGGAGGCTTTGTGTGTGTTGGCCTCAGCTCTGTCCTGTGTCCATCCGCAAGCATCATGCCAAGGTTATGAAGAATAGCAATATCCAGGTATTGCTCTACCATTGTGCAAATCAGGGGTTTTGACACATATTTGGAGTCCTCAGGTGGCTTTTACATCCTCTAAATTTCCAGCATCCTATTATACTGCAGTGGGAAGTTGGCAGGGAATGTGGTGATACAGTTCAGCAAGTGCAGGTGGAGGTCTGCTCAGGACATATAAAGACAGGAATAAATCTTCTATCTCTTATCAAATCCTTTGTGAAATGGTACCTCCAGCAGCCTACAAATGCTCGCCTCTCTGAGCTGAAGATGTGTGAACGTTAACAGTGACAATCATGCTGTTTAGTAAAATGGACAGGAGAAGTGTTGCATCAAGAAATAGTCTTGATCCATTTTGTCAGCTCCTTGTTTGGATGGTGGACACTATTGGATGATTAAGAAAAAGATGTACATATCTGATTTACACTGAAATATATCAGCCATGCCACAAATTCTAATTCTGTTCACTTTCCCTCTGCTGGAATAAGGACAGTGGAGGGTATGGTCCCAATGTGACGTGGGTCATTCAGTGCTTTGTTCTATTCAGTGTTTGATTATTGTCCCATTTCTGTGCAAAGAACAGGAATCTCACTGTGACCGAGTCTTCTATTTTTTGTTGTTGTTGCTGAGGTTTTTTTGGTGTGTTTCAAATCTGGAGGAAATGACAGCAATAAGATTAAATCCAGGACATGTTAGACAACTGCCACTCTGTCTGCTGATGGATTTAAAGTCCATTTCCAGGATGCTGCTATTCGCACATTTCAGTAACCTCTCCCTGGCTAAACATCTGCAACCAGTAGAGCAGGTGATGGTACAACATGAAGTTACAAGTCATTTGTATATGTATGATGTCTAGCAGCAAGTGTCTTTCATAACCATGATAAACAGAGAACCTGTAACCTCAGAGGGATCAATTGCTAAAGGAAGAAAGCTCTCTGCAGTTACATGTAGGTTATATTCATGGGAGAAATAGGAAATTATTGAATTCCTACACAACATTTCCACAATAACTGAAAGAATCTGGCCCTGTGTTTCTGAGTTGTGTTGCAGTGATATTCTTGAGGACCCTACATTAAAACAGATCTTAGAAACTCTTCTGCCCTCTCTCCCTGAAAAGGGGGTTTTGCAGGTCTCACCAAAATAGTTCACATATTTATAGCCACTTAACTTACTAGCTGCAAAACACTGCACACTGAGGATGAACTGAGAGTTCCTGAGAAAGGATAAAGCTCTTGGTCTGCTTGGCAAAAAGAAGTCCACTTGCTTCGTCCTAACTTCTGAGCTGTGACTTTTGCTTCCCTTTTGGAACATCAGTTGAGACTGAAGCTCCAGATCTTGCATTTTTAATGCGTTCAGTTCATCGGGACCTTATTTAACTCCAAGACCTCCTTTCTCTCCGAGATGTTGATTCAACATGATAAGTGCACTCTACAGGAATGAGGGATAAGCCAACAAAGCGCATGAGCCGGCAAAAGCTGCGATCTCGGCCTCTCTGGCACTGTGCGGCTGTCTGCAGAGCTCATGAGGAGACTCAGTGCTTGAGACTTACCTTATTTTTTTTTCCAGGAGGGACATAAATATAAGCTTTGCAACATTTCTTTCTTGTGATTAAACATTACATGAAAAACCGCCTGTATCCTCATGGAGATTCAGAAGGAGAGGCACTTCAGCTCTACATAGTCTTTTTGGAAGGTGCTCAGCTCCCAAAGCAGTGAGGTTTCAAAGTGTATGTAGCTGTGATTTTAAAGGTTCTGATTTTTTTTCTGTTTAGAAGGTGATGTGTGGCTTTATTTTGCTCAGTTGTGGGTGTAAACTAGCATTTTATAACTGCAGTAACTGAGAAGGATATGGGATGTTTAATGCCTAAAAAAACTGGTTTAATTTAAGTGCTGAATAACTGGACTTCTGGGAAAAAAGAGGAAAAAAAAGAGAGAGAGAGAAAAGAAAGCCAGAAACGTAGCAGTAGTTAAAGGGCTACATGTAAACATCCCAAACAGAAAGGACTCGCATCTCAGCCTCATAGATCCTGCTGGAATGGAGAGCTGATCAAAGAGAGTATTTAAAAAGACACTTAAAGTACCCTTAATTTCAATAAAAGCACAAATCTGGATTCAAGGTACAAATACAGACCAGTGTAGAAGCACGTGTGTGTGTGTGTGTGTGTGTGTGTGTGTAGCGATGCCTCTGCTCAAGCACAAATGAGGTTTTTTTTCTTCCACCTCACGGAGGGAGGCACAGTTGATGTTTAGCACTGCAGCCAGAGCAGGTTGGCTTCCTGCTGCCATGTTAGAAGGACTGGTGTGTTCCCTTCCAGCTTCCCATGTTTTTCTACTTACTCTGTCCTCACCACAGCTCTCACAACTCCTTTTGGCAAAAAGCTCTCAGATGTGAGTACTCCTCCCTAAGTGAAAACATCTACGTAGCACACAGCCCAGAAAACAATTGAGTCTGCACAAGTAGGAAGGGCTCGCCTATATCAGACAGTGCAAAAATTTTCCGAAATAAAAATTTTCTTTTTACAGAGGCCCCAGGAAGGCTTGCATCCTGCTCCAGGCATAGTCTGTGTTACCACAGGCAGGACAACACTTCCAAGTCGACGAGGAACATCTCACATAAAGCAATTGCTGCTCCTGTCACTATGTACCCTCCTCCACACAACCCCAGTTTTCTTCCCTTCTCTCCTCTGCAAGCCAAGAAGCAGCTTGGATTTTTCACTCAAAGATTTTAATTTATGGGATAAATGAAGCTTCACCCAAGCAGATAAATCATTACTTCTGTCTGGAGAGATCATGCAATTAATTCCAGACTCTTTAAAGGATATGACCAGAGTTGGCTCTTACTGGAGAGTACAGTGTGTCCTTCGCCATATATCTTGAATTTGATCCTGAAAGAGTAAAACCTGGTTGTTCTTGGAACAGTTGGAGCTCAGAGATGTGTTTCAGCAAAGGCACTCACTCTGGATGAGCCAGATCAGGCTCCAGAAGGTTGAGCTGTCTTTCTCCAAAGAGAGAGGCTAGCTCGCTGTTGAACCCACTGACATTTTCTCTGAGTCATTTTCTGTTCCTGGCAAATGATTTTGCTAATTGGAATAATTTTTTCAGTGGTTTTCCTTCTTCAAGCTCTTGCTTTGAAAAGTTCACTGAATAAGCTACATTTTTTTCTACATTATAAATCTGTAATCATTTGCATATTGACTCATGGACCCTTTAAGAAATATGTTTCTTTGGCTCAGGAGTGTCACTCTTTGCCCATTTGATAACCAAGTTTACTCTGGGCCACAATACTTCTGTTTCCATGTTTTTCCACGTGTGTGCTAGACCACTGACTTCTATAAGTAAGAAAGTCCTGGTTTTCAGGTGTAATCTCTTTGAAGATGACAATGCAATCTTAATGACTTGTGGAGAAGATAAAAATATGGAAACCATGGCAACCTCCAAAATTCCAAGCTGATTCCAACTTTCCTCTTTTGAGAAATGCAACCTGCTCACTATGCATAAACAAACCTGAATCAGATGTAGCCTGTAAGTTGGATGAATTGGCTCAAAACAAACTTGAAAATTCAGCTACTCTGCCCATCTTTTCAGCTGACAAAAGTGATTCCAAAGGTAGCCTGTTCTCCTCCATTCACACCTTTTCTAGATCCAGGATCACTGCAATTTCCATTTCTTTCTGTGAGTCTTCCAACAAGATTTCACACCCTTTACTTATTTTATCGATGAACCTTTGTAGAACGATTCTGTTACAAATTTAGTGGTTCTTTTTTGTTAGATTTTGTATGATATTCTGTAGGGATAAATTCAGCCAGAAATATAAAAGAGCCTGGCTCAATATAATTATTGTGTTTCTAGGGAGAATATGCAATTATGCATATTCTTAGGTTCATAGGTTCAGCA